>NW_010331184.1:68572-77050 GCF_000700745.2 Antrostomus carolinensis | reverse complement strand
GTTCCTGCCTTCTTGCTCAAGATGAGAGGCAGACTTTCCTCTCTGTACACAGCACACTGTATCTTCCTCCAGGATCCCAGCACAGATGGTTTCTAAGCCCAGGGCTGAGGCTGTCTGTGGATTTGCACTCAGAACATAGCAATTACAGAGCATGTTTCTGACCTGGACCCCCAGGTGTGACATAGCTGTCATAAAAGAAATAGCAGGAAGGCCCAGAAGAATAAGTATTTTAACACCAAATAACTCCTTTAAAATCTGGAAGTAAGAGGTGATGTCACCAGCCAGGGAACAAGGACAACCAGGGTCCGGTATGTGTTTTGTAGTCATCTGAGTAATCATACATATACTGT
The DNA here is from genome assembly GCF_000700745.2 of Antrostomus carolinensis. Taxonomy (NCBI): domain Eukaryota; kingdom Metazoa; phylum Chordata; class Aves; order Caprimulgiformes; family Caprimulgidae; genus Antrostomus; species Antrostomus carolinensis. The sequence continues at coordinate 76,700 of NW_010331184.1, read as the reverse complement.
TTGATATAGTGAAAACCAATGGCTACTAGTTACTGCAAACCTGACATACCAAACTAATAGTAACATCACAGCTGACGGGAAGCCAATGCATGTCATTGGTACAGGTCACTGCTGATGAGCTCTGGCTAAAGGCAGTGAAAAGGGTGAACACTATCAACTGCATTTAGCTCGCAGTAGAAGGCAGTGAACTACACCCACAACACAAGATGACAAGCATATTTCCATATAAATTTGCTGTAGACAATTTTTCAGTGCTTTTAATATTAAACTGTATGATATTAACTGGACAACATGACTCGGGATCTATACTTGATTTCTGAGGCTTTAAAAAGACATTTATGGGAAATAATGCCACTTCTTCCTCCTTCTCCCAGCTCTCCAAAAAAAGATCCTAGTAGCTCTCATTATGTTCTTATGAAGATCTAGAGGGTGTAACTTCATATACATTGAGTTTTGTTTGTTAGAAAGCATTAGATCCTTTGGCAAATGAATCATCTACCATGACACATCTTTTCTTCCTCAAGTGGTTAAAGCCTTAGGCCTTGCATCAAATTTTTGAAGTTGAACCAATTTTATTTCTAGTTCACAAATTATTTGATTGAGTCGAGTGCAGTCATGAGGTGGAAAAGTGGTGATAGATGACTATGATAAATGCACTTTAAAGAAAAGTGCCCCAAGAAAGCTGTGCAGATGTATTCAGCTACATAATATCAGATTTCCATGAAAAGGGTAGCCATTGATATGCTAGAAGAACTCACACTAATGGAATCATAATTAGTGCAAGCTACTTGCATCCTGTGCAAAGTCAACTTTCCCTTGTCACAGAGAATAAAATAGTAGTATTTTAGTAAAGCCTGATACTTTGCTATTTTTGTTTCCAAATGGACTTTAAATTAAGCCGTTTCTCAGACAATAATTGGAGACTGGAATTGCCTGCTAGAGCTGTATTTGGAATTGTACTTGCTATATATGTAGCTTATGAGATGCTGAAATTAAATGTGAGTTGTTCAAGGACTTTGGGCAGCTGATACCATGGACTTCAGGTTCAACTGCTGTTTCTGTCTTGAATTAGCTGCATCAAAGTATCCTGGTTACTTCACACTGAAGTAACTTTTCCATTTACAATTTGGATGTACTCACTGAATAATGAAAGTGCTGAGTGAAAATAAAGAAAACAAGTGCTGTTGATAATTTATCCTGGAAAAGGATTTTGTTTTTTCAGTCAAAGGATTTTGGTGTTAAATTTTGGCCTAAGAATTGTCCCTGAAATCTGAGGCACTTTAGGGTCTCCAAAAGCAAGAAGAAAACTGATGAGTTTAGAGTAAGGATACTGTCTCCCACTCTAGAGCTGCTCTTCTCTGCAATAGATGTGTGGATGGCTGCATCCCCAGTCAGGGCAAGGACTTTTGAACTGCTTGAAGCACTGCTACAATGAGCCTTTGTTTCTAGAATATCAAAGCAGACCTAGTCATTCATATGACTTAAAACATTCAGTTTGTTTTTTTATGGATATACACTTGCGCCTTAGCTGTGCTGCTGCTGTCTGTAGTCTCTCTGAAGACTGTATGGGCTACAGTACCAGGACTGAGGGCCAAACAAAGAGTAGTTTCAATGGAATCATCACTGGTCCATATATAGCTGCGAATTGAGAAATGGGTCCTATTTGTCAATACAATACAAAGAATACAAATGAAATCTAGAAAATCGGGTTCTTTAAGTTTGGTGTAATGCCACTGAAAGCAGTGGAGCTTCTCTGATTTATAGAAGATCATCTCAACTGTAGTATTTTATTATTGCATTTCAGTGGATAATTGAATATGAGAAAACTGTGCACATTATATAGATTTTTTTGTAACAGCAAAACACGATTTTACTAAACTTTTAATGATAAGTCATTCTTAGTGTGTAAATTCCATTATTGTCAGTGGGTGAATGTGTAAAGCATGACTGAATCAATCCCATAGTCTTTATTTTAAACTGTTCAGTATTAGTTCTGAAAGCATTTTCTGTAGTTCACTACCCTGTTAAAATAGCAGGGTTTGTAGCAATATTACTTAGCGAGAAAGGGTTAAGATGTGAAAGATAAAGAGCTCCAAGTGTCATTGTTTTACTACCAGTAATGTTATGTCTCTGCTACAGTGCATAAAGAAAAGAAGAAATGCTGACAAGAAAAAAATATCACACTTTAAAAAACTTTCCTGCGTCTAAGGAAGGTACTTTTAAATTTGTAACAGTTACAGTAATTAGTAAACTTGTTCTTAATAGTGTTGTTAAAATGTAATTTTTTCAAACTTTCTCTGACTTTGACACTGCTGCTTTTTAAACTTCATTTTGCACTTTGTTCCATTGTTCTTTAATCTGCTGCACTTTGCATTTAGTATCACTGAAATTTCGCACTTACTATGTCAATAACATCTGGCAAAATTGCCACCTATTAAGAGTAAGTGTTCTTTTTTCTCCTGTGAGAAATGTGATGGTGTATTATATTGGTTTCCCTTGAGAGGCTAAGGAGACAATTTTAAAGCGGATAAATGCATTAAAGAAATAACCTGAACTACAAGAGAAGGTTAACGAAAGTCAGAAACTTTTTACTTTTTTTCCCACCCTTTTTTTCCTTTGATAAAAGCACGAGGGGGGTGAAGAAATAGTTGTTATGCAATCTTTTGCACATTTAGATGCATGTTACATTTCGTAATGCTGCTGCAGGACACATTATATTTTCATAGGCTTTTATCTACATCAATATTTTTCTGCCCAAGTTGGATGTGTGTCAGTTTAACGGTGTATTGCAGCAAGTGTTGGTTAAGTTGAGTGCTGTCGAATCATTGTGAAAACATGGGAGTGGTTTTCCAGAGATTCTGTAGACAGTAGGAGGCCTGGCTTTGAGTTCTCCACCTCCGTGGCCAAGCACCATTCGAGTTCACTTGTGCATGGAGTGAGCACCAGGCTCCTTGTCACAGCAGAAATATTCTGCTGAAGGAAGATGGGATCGTTTAGAGTGAAGTCACCACCCTAGGCTCCTCTATAGTTACCAGCCCAGGTAGACAACTTCCTGGCCTATTATAATCACCCATAGCTGGAAGATTGACCCACTCTGGCCATACTGTCTTCAATAAGGCCTTCCTGGGTTAGGACATACACATGCATGCATGCATACAGTCTGACCTTTAAAGTGTATAACATTTTCCTGAACTATATAAATACCTTGAATATGCCTGTGATTCCTACATATACATTGCTAGTAAATGAAACTGAGTTTACAGAATGAAGTACAATCTGTGACAGATTTTCCCTTGTGATGGATAAAATCTGGGTGAAACTGAGCAACCAGCCATGCCATATACATGCTGAAACGATGCTGAGCTTCAAACAATTGTGCACAAGGCAAGGAAGGAAAAAGCTTCATGGAAGGAAATTCTGTAGCACTGCTTACACTATGGGGTAGATTTTCATAATACTGCCTCCCATGACATTACAGGAATGTGAGCTGGGAAGGGAAATATAACGTGTTCCAGAGACTGTCAAAGACATAGGGAATCTTTCCATTGACTTCAGGAGAGCTTTGGCCTGAGCCTGCATTATAAATAAAAACTGTATGGCCTGATTGAAAAAACAGGAGGGACAGGAATATAATGAACTGAGATTCAGGGATGTGAATTTTGGTACTTTGGCAGATGGTGGAAGGGCATTCCATATCTGTAAATCCTCATGTCAGGACTCAATGTTGCAAACACAGTGATATCTGGCTTTGCATGAGGGATGTGAATTTTATGTCCAGCTGCATGCACAGCTCCAGTTAGCATAATGAGAACCGTGCATATATTGAATCACAGAGAAAGCAGACTTGAGAAGGAAAAGATCTGTCCCTATGGAAAAGCAACTTAACAATTAGACTAAAGAAATGGATTGTTCTAAAATTGGTACACTTGATCTTTATTCAGCATATTGTTAAAGAATAAATAGATACATTCTCCATTTTCTCTGTACAGATACATGTATGAGACTTAAAAACATAAATGGCTTGAATTTGTATGTTTGAGTTGAAAAAAAATTTTGCTTGAGTAAAGTAACATAGAAATGAGGTCAATGTCTTAGTGACTTTGATACATAAGATTGTTATAGCATATATCTTATCTGAAATAATTTGAACTAATAATATTACAGATTTGCTATTTGGCTATAGTACAATGCATCTTGCTATGGTTTTCCATTTGCACGTAATATTTATAATGGCATTTATTAGCTTTTTTTCAATATAAATCTATCCAAGTGATGCGTTGCTTCTTAAACTTTGAATGTATGTCTTGGATGACACAGAAATAGCAAAATAAAGCATACTTGAATATTTTCACTGTTTTCTTTCATCCATGTACACAATTAAGGCTAAGATATTTGCATCTGAATTGATCCTTTATTATAATATGGAGTTTACATACCACTGGTTACAAATAATGAGATGGTGAAGAACAACAATTGTATTTCTCCTCCCAGATTTTCCCTTTTCTTAAATTTGTCCTTCATTCTTTATTGTCTGCAATTTAAAAATCTTTTCCCTGACCTGAATGCATTTTCTTCTGACAAAGTGACTCTTCCAACACTTTTTATTTTAAAATAATTTTATATTAATAAAAAGATTATTCTTAACAATATACAAATAAGACTCCAGTGAATACAAAAATGAATCAAATGCTTGTGTGTTGTCCAGTGTTACCCAGCATGATGCTACAGGGCTCATCATTTGCCTTTCTTCTAAAATTAAGTCACCTCCAATCTCTTAATTGAGAAAAGACAACTTTTTTCGGTATTCTGAAAATCCAACAAGAATTTACAGTGGTGGTTCATCAGCTTCCAGCTGGAGATGGAACTAGAGACTCAAGCAAATTCTTCAGGTGACTGCATGACTAAACTGCCCCAAATCAGTTATTTTTCTGTTTAAGGACATGTGGTAGATTACGTGCAGCTAGCTCACGTGAGCCTTGTTCACACTTTGTAGTGCTGTTTTTGGTAGGTAGTTCCCATGATTTCCTGGGGAGGATTCAGAGAGTAAGTCAAGGTTTGGCAACTTTTCAAAGTTGAGGTGCCAGATGGTATTTTTCTTTCCCAAATTAGAATTTAAGTGTGCTGTTAGAAACTCAGCAAGAGCTGGGAGATACTGCCTTTCACAGAAGCAAGATGCTGCCAATCACCTTATTGGAGGTATCATCTCTCTGCACAAAGCCGAAGTCTCTCAGCCCTGTTGAGTGTGGAAGGTGGGGGAGCTTCTGCCTCTCACAGGTGCCCCTCTAAAGATGCACTTTGTCTCCCAGCTGTGTGCCATTAAGAGACTGCCTGTGGACATCCTGGCCATCCAGGCTGAAGGCTGGTGATCCCAAGAAAAATCATTTTGTCAATAGAGCGAAGATGCCACAATTTAACCCTAGTCAGGAGAATGAGTATGGACTGTCACAGTGATGTCCCCATCTAATAGTTGTTTCTCTGTGTACTCTCTATTTTTGTTGTGCCCATGGCTACTTTTGAGGTTGTTTGCTTTTTCCTCCAAATTAAGATTTAAATAAGTGGCAAAAAGTTCAGGCCTTTAACGTATTGGGTGTATCTTTAGCACATTCACAGAAGGTGCTTCAGGAAAAACACATTTGTTTCAGGTAGACAAGTGATTTAGCTGCCAGCACCCATTTTCTGGCACCTGAAAGTTGGCAAAGATGATAATCCACTTCCCTGTTCAGGTGCAGTCTGTCAGCTGAAAGCTGTTGCATTTTGCATTTCTGAGTCTCTTTCATGTCACCAGAGGTCACGATCCCTTGTCTGGGAATCATTGAACTCGTTTGTGAGGGCAATCTTGCAAACTGGCAAGCACTGAATCTCCACAGAGATGCCTCATGGCGTAAGGTCCTTTAAGTCTCCTACTTTGTGAACTAACAGGAGCAAGAAATGTTAGAAAAAATGACGCCTTTTGTAACCTGTGAAGTTGAAGATTGTCTTGCACTGCTAACCAGTGCTTCCACACAGTGAAAGGGAAATACAAACATACTGAAAAGAGAGGAGGACTTTCCGAAGCAAGTGAACACAGATCCATAAAGGTGATCTGACCTATCCTTCAGACCAAATGTAGGCTCAGTACTCCTCTGCTAGGTGAAGCCAAGCTGTGGGTCCTGAGAGGAGTCTCAGTAAGTGCTTAGCTGGCCCCAGTGACAGAATCCTCTTGTGCAACTAGTAGGAGCCTTGCTGGGTTATCTAAATTCATGGTGGCAGAAAGAGCTTTGGAGGACAACATTACTGGACTGACTGCTTTGGCTCTGTCAGGTAGCAGAGTGCCTCACTGGTTTCTCGGGGATGAAAGTCACATTTCTCACAAGCGTGGACATCAGCAGATTTAAATCTGACTAGAGGTTGGGGCATGTCGGAGGGCTGTCATCAGAGGTCCAGAATCTTTTGGCTGCTCCAAACTGACAGCTCATACCCTACCATATCAGAAAAAAAGAGTACAGAAACCTATGTTGACACTTTCTCCATCAACCTACAAACTTAACACCAGCTTTAAACAAAAAGGAATGCAAACCAGCTTGACATTTATCAAGATTCCTCTGATACAAGAAATATGTTGCAAGCCTGAAGACAGGTGCATTACCATTAAGAAGGACTTTGTTATGAATGTTCTCATTACGGTGTGTCATGGATAACTAACAGCATACAGTTTATGCCTTGAGGTTCAACTTTGCTGTTGTTAGATTGTAGTCACATGTTTTTATGTTAATCTTTTAGATTAAAAGGTAAATATAAAGTCTTTATTTAGTTAACAAAGACGTAGTCATTAAGAGATAGTGATTGAAATAAAATGGTGAGAAATATAAGTTCTTTGTCCTCTTAAATATGAAATTGCAGCATAAGAGTAAACACATGCAGTATAGTAAGTGAGGGAATAAAGTCAGTAAAGAGCAAAAGCAATCCTGAAACCTGCTCCACCTCTCTGTTCAGCAAGTAAATGTTCAGAATTTAGCTTTTTCACCTGTTCTGCATGATACAGGTAATGTATACCCTAAGTTCTGCCTGTGAAGATTCACATGCATAATGTTAGATATTTACTCTCTCATTGGTTTCAAAAGGACACAGTTTGAAGGACTAATTGAGGGATGCATTTTAGTCCTGGACTTTTGCTCTAACCTGTATTCTGATCAGATCTGACTGTAATAATTATTTTATTTATTTTATCTTTATTATTATTATTTAAGTTATTTCAGTCTGGAATAATGTAGCATGTGGATGACAGTGCCAGCCAGCAAGGAAGAAAAGAACCTGCCTACAGAGCCAAAAGAGCAAACTGCAACCCACCACTCTACTTATTAGACAGCTAGAAACGTCTTCTCTGTCCTTATAGCAGGTAGGCAGCTACCAAGTGTGGTAATTATCTGTCCCTTATCTTGTCAATAATTAATACTTTTCACTTGCATTGTGTTCTCTTCTTTCTAGTTACTACACCTTGTTCATCACCAAACTCACTGCATGTCTTGTTCTGTGCATTTCCACAGCTGTCTTGTTTGTTTTCTTGTACTCTTCCTGGGCAGAAAGACCCACGGCAAATTTTGGATTATTTTGTATAATCTCTAGATCTCTACATATATATTGCTGAATGTTTTGAAAGAAAGCAAGATTATGGTCATTATCATGGGGTTGGGGGGGATGGTTTTCTCTGCCTTAGTCTGCCAACAGCATGTCAGCCGCAATTAAAAAACAGTAAGTGCTTGGAGTGTGAGTCTATATTGCTCTGCAGGTGTTTAGGTTATATTAGTATTTTTCTTTTAATAGTCCTCTGACATACCAATTGTCTTGTGTGTTGCATCTTCTTTGCACTGCACAGGCATGTGCAATCTTACTTTAAATGCCCAGCAGGGCATTTAACTGAGCATCTTATTTGCCACATCCTCAGAAGTACATTTGCTAAGGGTCTTTATTCTGTCTGGGACGTTCGGACCAGAGCTGACCGAGCTGGGATTTTTTTCTACCCTTTTCATCACAGACAGAAGCCGTTGAGGAACTTATATGACCAGTGTAACTTAGCATAACTTGGCAACAGCTCAGCACTGCAGTCAGACAGCCTGTTCTGGCTGCAGATGGTACCTTGATTTCTCCCTGC
>NW_010331184.1:24259-68536 GCF_000700745.2 Antrostomus carolinensis | reverse complement strand
TGCTGAAAGTTACTGCCTCCTTGGGTCTACTGGTGTGAGTCACAGAATGGCTTTCTAGTCCAAAGCAGTCAAACTGATGCGGGTTAAGGAAATAGCTTTTATTGAATCAGGTTAGGGAGCAACTAGGTGAGCAGGCAGTGGCAGCTGTGGGGGAGCAGATAAGAGGTGAGCAGGTGAGGGGGTTTCATCTGCAGTGGGAAGAGGGTGCCTGAGCACCGCATAAGTGGTGTCAGAACCCCTGCCAGTCTTCTGAGTTGGGAAAGGGAAGAAATATTCTGCTACTTCACATCCCTTTTCCTGAACTGATTCTAGCTCTTGTGTAGAAGTGTATCAAACTCAGTGCTAAAACTTATTTATTTATCATTTTAAGGAGTGGAACAGCTCTTACCCCAACTAGTGAACAGTTTCTCTAAAGTGCTAGTCACAGATCAAGTACAGAGGGCACGATAAACTAATTTCTGCCAGCAGCTGCCTTTGTTTGAGTCCTGGTTTTGTATACTAGGTTAATCGATTAGATCTTCTTTTTACTTTTCCTTCTGGTTAATATCTATACATGTTGCAGATAGCTCACAAACATTCCATTTTGAGCAGTGATCAGTTCCAATCTCACATGAAAACTATACATAGTTCTGGTCAGAACTTCAGCAGTAAGAGCTTTAGGAAAACAAATTATTACAGGAAGTGATTGATGTACCGACTAAATACGTTGCAATCTTCCCCTGCAGTAGGTGGTGCTCACTGCTTAAATAAAATTAAGCAATGACAGTGATGGGCATACCAGTTTTTGGTTGAGTCCTAAAACTGAGGATGGACAATTTATGATGAAAAAAAAAAAAAAAAAAAAAAAAAAAAGAAAGAGGAGAGCCTTGTTTCCTAGAGTGCATTCTATCTAGCTAATCTTTCCTTTTGCAGTTTCATTTAAAAATACTCTTTCTAAAACTCCTCTGTATGCTCTGTTGTTGCAGGGACACCTGGTATACTTTATTGCAGAGGTGGCTGCTTTCCAGTGGTTTGTGAAGTACTGCTGTTTCAGTACGCTTTAGGAAGGTCTCAGAATATAAGAAATATTAGATTTTTATATAAGCAGTGCTATTTTTGGTGAGAAAAATTGATTAGTAATTTCTATAAACACTAACTTCACCTACTTAGCTGCTGCTTCTAGAGCCTCAGAGCGAAGTGAAATCATTGAGAATTTGGCCCAAATGTTTTTGAAAATTCTTGTAACTGTCTGTATACCTTTTAGGCACTAAAATACCTTCAAGGATGTGTTCTTCAGTCCTGTGTCACATCTGTGGCTCTATGGAGCTTTAATGTGTTCACAGATCCAACTACCTGCACATGCCTCACCACGATGCTCTGGCAGGTGTCCTGCTTGCAGGCTTACCTGGCATTGCTGCTGCAGGGCTCCGCAGATGCTGAAGCCTGTACCTTGCCCTCTCTGGCTTTCCCCACTTCAGCACCAGCTTTTTGGTTTCCTGAGCAAGCCTGAGGCTTACACCAGCAGACTAGGGCATTGCAGTTAAAGGGTATGTACAGGCTGAAGTATAATGATGAGAAGCCTGTTTCAGTACTAGCTCTTGTACAGAAGCGATCATAGAAACTAAATGAAGCCCCACATGTTAGTTTGTACTAAAATTTTGAAATTCATACTGGAATTTTGGATCCAGGCCATCCTTGGATTTTTAGGAATGTATATATCATGGTCTGAAAATTGTGACTTACTTCTGTGATGGCCTTGGGTTGGATGCCAAATTTGTGAGGTCTGCCCTGTCTAACTACTTGGATATTGGCCAGGTGCTTGGATATAATTGTCTTAAAAGGTAAAACATAATTTTCTTAATAGTGAAAACCTCTGTTTTGAGACATTTTCAAAACAACTGGTCTGGTTACCACAGCAGAATAAAAATGTGAATTGCATTAAAAAATGTGTATTAGAAATTTTGTAGTTTGATTTACTATTTATAGATTTGCAGGTCATTATTAATGTTCCATAATAACACTTCACCTGGTTATAATACATATTCATTCCTTCATGTTTCTAAAGCCCTTTGAGAAACTAAAAAAGAACCGCTAGAGAAGTGCAAAGTGTTATTAAATGAGTCTAAAATTCCAGCTGTTTTCCCCACAATAGATTTTGCCTAAAGTAAGAATTAATATTAAAGAAAAAAATATAACTTTTTCTAAAATGGGTCTTTGCTGATAGCCTGATAAAACTACATTTCTCTGCATGTTCTTCATCTTTTTTTCCTTGATGATACTTAATTTTAGTTTGATTTAGTTATTACTTCATTACTTTAATAATAGAAGTTCACTCAGGCTAACACTTGTCTCACAAGGTAAATCTCTACTCCAGTAAAAATGAAGATAACCTCTCCTTTTCTGTCAGTATTCTTCTGTAATGTTTTTTTTTCATATATATTGGTATGGTGTTCAATAATGTCTTCTGTATAGAAATCATGCCTCTCTTGAGTAATATGTTGGTCTAAGAGCCTCAGAGATATAAAAATAAAACCCTTAGCTCATTACCTTAAACCTAGCATTTTCTAGGTGCAGTGTTCTGCACGGTTTGGTTTTGTTTTGTTTGATACCATAGTATTTCTGTTACTATTGAACCCAGGCTGTTAGAGTGCTAATGTAAATTGTAAAAAGGAAAATAATTTGTGCTGTTTTCTTAGGATACAACCAATATTATTTTTTTTTAATTTGGAAAAAAAACCCCAAACCTATTATGATGTAAAGGTCCATGAGTTAAACTGCAAACCATTTGTGTAACAAAGAAAAAAGCCACCTGAAAATATGTGTAAAATGTGTTTTAGACTGCAACAATGAACTCTTTTAAAACGATGCTCTCACTGTTTCAGTACCTTAAATTGACACTGTGATTTTCATGTATTAATAAACATCCAGGGGGAGCTAGGGAGTAGTAATTTTGCTTTTTCTAATGGTATATAAGGAAATAGGAATACAGAGAAAAGTAGTGTAAATGACTAATTCTTGTTTTGGCGTTGGGGCTTTTTTTACAAAGAACTTTTGATGAAAAACTGGTCAGCCATTCTGAGAGTGGTGGAAAGCCTGTCAAGGTCACTGTCAAGGACAAGAGAGTCAATTAGTATGCAGATCAGAGCCAAGGAGTTCAAAGGTATTGTTCCAATTCAATCACATTAGCCAGGCCAGTAATGAACAAACGGCATGACCTTAATCAGGGAGCCTGAACCACTCATTTGAAGGGAAGTATGTGTGTCTGTGTATGTATTTGGGGGGAACAGGAGGAGGGATTAGGGTGGCAAAAAGGATGTGGTTTCTTTTGTTGTTGTTATGTTTTGGCTTGGGCTGGTGTTTTGGGGTTTTTTTTTTGTTGGTGGTGGTTGGTTGGTTTGGGTTGTTTTGTTTTTTTTGTTTTGGTTTTGTTTTGTTTTGTTTTTTAAGGGACAGTAAGCCCCATTTGCTTAATTAGCTACCAGTAATGGAAACTTATTTCTGGATCCCTGCGTTCTGAAGTACAAAATTGCTTTTATTTTTGGGTGATAACTGAAAAAGGCTCAAACGGACAGGTGGCTAGAATATTTTAATAAAATGCATTCAGTGATATGCTAAAGGGTATGCAGGAGGAGGGAGGTAACCTTACGTAAAACACCAACCCAAATTTTGCAATTGCAGTTTCTCTCACACTGTGCTAATTTTCTTAAAGTCTACATGCAGGGAAAATTCTGGGTGATTTTTTTCCCTTAGACATAGCATAAAGTAATCCGCATCCTCATTAAGAATTTAAAAAATATTTATTTAGAACAAAAAATATTTCTTTAGCACTTTCAGTCTGCCAAATATTGCACCATACATAATTATATTTTAGATCTCCAAATCGCTAAGTTGTTTCATATGCTCAGCACAGTGCACACTGCACGTTTCAGTGTACTCAATTAAGTACAGTTAAAAAGCAGCATTCTGTGTTATATTCACCTTAACAAATACCCACGCTATTATAAACTTACTTACAAAATGTCTCTCTCTGCTGTTTTTCATGTATACGTATACACATTCAAATACTTTTACAGAAATGCGTACATACCAATGACAAAATAATAAAATGACAGGACATATCTGTACTCATTTATGTATTGTAATGTCTGCATATTTCTATAAAGTGGTTTTTGAATGTATACTTAGGACTCCACTGCAATTTCTATGTGAATCAGGACTATGTTCTCTTTTTTCTAAACTAATGGTTGAATCTGGTAGCCAAATATATTAAAATAACACTCCAAAAGGTAACATTTTTCTGTATTTGAATAATGATTTTAAACATATACTTTCTGCATGTGGAAAGATAAAAAAACAGCAACAACAACCAACAAAAACCTCCACAAAACCCCAGTATTAACTACTGAAAATGTGAATGATGCTTAAAATATATTCACATGGTTTACCTACAAGTTAATGTTTTGTGTTTATATATACAATAAGTTATAAATTTCCTGTACCTCTCTGGGTAACATTTGTTCAGCAATTACTTCAACTGGCGCAGATTATCAAAGCAAGCTGCAGGCTTCACTGGGGAAACTGCTTGCAGAAATCACTTCATTTCTCTATAAATGAATCAAGATAAGCAACTAAGATTTTAGGAATCAAGGGGGGGTCGGGTTTTTTTCACTCTCTTCCTCTCTCTTCCTTACTGGGGAGGTAGTTCATAATATCTCACTAAAATGGAAGATGCATAACAGAAAAGAAACTATTCTAGGCTATGAAGCACCCTAGGGGTTCATGAATGTTGGGGGAGGAACACTGATTATACAATGCAATAACATATTGAGACACTATTTCAGTTTTACACTTGGTATCAAGTAAATACAGGATATCTCACCCATGAAGGGTGATTATCTTTCATGAAGGGAGGAAATGAGTTATTAAGGTCTTTCTCAGGAGCAAAACAAGGATAAGAATCTTTATTAATGTAAGAAACAATCTGTTTTTTGGTTTGTTTAGTTTTTTTTTTCCCCTACAGTAATATACTTCATTTTTAGCAAAGATCTGAGGTTTTTTGTCTTTAAATTGTCTGTATCTCAGAATGGAACACATATCAGTTTTAGCTGACACCACTGCACTGCCTGAGAATATTGTTATAAAACCTGTGCTCATTGCCATTTTTGTCTAGATCACAATTAATAAAATTTTTAAGCATGCAATGTCTATCTAGCCCCATAAAAACACTTGTAAAGTATTTGAAATTTTATTTGAGGATATTAAAAGATTGTTTAAAAATAAACATATACCAGGAGAGAAGAATTTTCACACGATTATTCAGATAGTCAATAGGTCTTCTTTGATCATATTATTATGATGCTTCTGTTGCTTTTCAAAGACAGGCGTATTTTTCCCTGTCTCTCTGTCTCTCTATCTCTCTCTTTTCCCCCCCCAAACAAGGTCATAGATTTTTTAAAATGAAGATTAGAAGTTCCAAGTACAAGATTAAGTAAGTTCTAACAGTGTTATAAAAGTAAGTGCTTTTTTCTATAATAAAAGGTGTTTAAAAGGTTCGCTACAGCTTTAAACAGAATTACAATTTACTTCTTTCAAGTGTCCAGGCCATAAATTCTTCTCAATTCCCTCTCTCTCTCCTTGTCGGAATTAATGAGATCAGATTTGATCAGGGCAGTGATGTGTTCAGAGCCAAATCACACAACAGCGCGCGTGCGGTAATGGAATTTGCATCTAATGCATACATAAATCAAACATCTTTCTGGACATTTTCATATGCATAATGTCATTTCATCCAGTTCTCTCTGTGCAGAGGGGGAGATTTTTCTCTCTGAGAGAATGACTTTCTTTAATGCTTTCATTTTATTTTCGCTGACTACAATCCCCGAGAATGCGCTCGGTCGGAGAATCTTTCGGGGCGCGGTTGACAGTTCCTTTTCCAAGAGGGGTCCTTCACATTTATCATGCCTCTTCCTCGGGGGCTTTGTTATGCAAATGTGGCTGAAATTGATAATTCCAAAGTGCTTCATTTCGGTTCCTTGGCGGTTGGAGATGGTAGATAAAAAGAAACTGACAAGACACACTGATTGCCCTCAATGCTTGTAACTCTCTTGCTAACAAGGCTCGATATTGTTAAAAATTCCTATTGTTATCAGGGTGGCAGTTCCATTATGCAGGCCTTGCAAATTTCTCATTTGAATATTAACCCTTTAATCACCCTGCTCCCATCCCCCCAGCCTCAAATCAGTTGCCCTCAAATGGGTCAGAACACAAAACTGTACATTATTGCCACATTATTAGTGCAAAGTCTGTGGTGTTTTGGTTTGTTTTTTTTTTTACTACCTCTATTAATCATTTTTTCAATTATAAATTTTTATCTTAAAATAAAAATAAATGCTAGCACAGACAGGCAGGACTGGGTTGTTAGGACTGGGAGAATATTTACAAGGAAATACTTGTTTGCAAAAGGCCAGTTCAATAGCTCCTGAAAAGTGGAGAAGTTTCATTATTTTTGACTTGTATGTACTTGCACTTTATGTTCTAACTTAGGTAGGCCTCAGGGAGGGGATAGTGTGTCTTTATACACTGTAGTTACATGAGATTTTTAGCTGTCTGTCCTACTGACTGCAATATCCCTGTCTCAGGCTAGCCAGCAACTAACTTCCATCCTATACGCAGGTGACAAAAATAAAGGAGTAGAGAAAAATTGGAAACTACAAGGATTTCTGGAGCTATGGGTTTTTTTTAACCTTGAAGGACATATGCCTATAACTTTCCTTCCACACTTAGGCACTTCTTATATTGACCAATTTGACTTATGTACTTATAAAATACTCTTAATAAGTGGAAGGGTAAAGACTGTTTCAGGGACCTGATGCTGCAGCTGCTGTGGTTCACAGTTTTCCTAGTATCTTCAGTGACCACTGCGTCAGGCCCTGGAAATTAGATGCCACTGGGCAATGGCAGGTTCAATCTAAGGATTAGGTCACATTGCAGTATGACTGGTTGCTAACTGATTTATTAATTGATTAATGAAATTGTGTTTTCTGGAATTTCAAATATCTCTCTAACATTCCCCCATCTGTGCATCCATAGAAGGTGAATTCTTTCCCACCAAGCACATGCCTTCAGGCTCATATTACAATTAGAGGTTAATTTTAGTTTGTCATTTTTCTGGAGATACCTGACATGGTTCCAGTTAAAGTAAATCTTGATGTGACAAAGGTAAGTACTGCAGATGCTGGAGTAAGTGGAGAAGGGAGGAACTGGTGCTGTAGAATGAAGCATAGTTCATTGCTAGCACCAGGCAGCTGCAACAATATAATATTTCTCTGCAATTACGAAGAAGATGCATCTCAACCAGCTCATGTCAAACGAACATCAAAGTTTTCCACTTTCTTAGTTCTGAAGTCTTGCAGAGCTGTGTCTGCCAAATTACAGTAAATAAAAAAGGCACTTGCACAACAGTAACCTCTTTTATATTGGACCAAGGATTTCTCTTCCTCCTTTTTTTTTTTTTTTTTTTTTTTAAGAAAGAAAAAACCCCTCTCATTTTATTGTAGGAACTCTTGGGAAGCTCATGCTTCTTTCTTTCATTTATAGGTGTGATGACAGATTAAATCCGTGGCAGGAAACAGTGATAATGCCCACTGTAGAGCCGTGTGAGTTACAACAGCTAAGTTTCCCATGTTGATGCTTTTTCTTTCAATTATCTGAAAACACCTTGTTAATTTTTAATGTGTTCATAGCCTCATTCTGTTACCAAACCTGTTACCTTTTCCCCCCTTCTTACTTCAGAAATAAATTTCACTAAACCTGGCTGCTGTAAACTCATTATACGATTCTATCATTTATTCTGTCCATTAGAGTAACCACTGTTAGTGCTTTTCCCCCCACTTGAGTCTGTCAAGTACTGTTATTTATGCTCAATGGTATTAATATCTCTGGTTGTATTATGGTTGTGCACTCAAAATCACTAATACAATCTAAACTTGGCAATAGTGACCGCATCAGCTATCAATAATCAAAAAGTCTCATGCAGCCTGTAAGTATTAATAAGAGTCAATAATTACATAAATATAATTGACGTCTTCTACTTGCTATAAAGAATCATCAGTAGTGCTGATGGCTTTAAAAAGATTCCCATTTTCAGAACCAGAGACTGTGCCTATATTATGAACAACGTAATTAAAAATTTGACAGTATGATTTTGAACAGTTCTTATTTTCAGTTATCCTTGGCAATGACTCTGCTGTAACCTGGCTATACAATATTATCTGCTGTGTTTAGGTAGAAGAGGGCTTAAAAGTTGATTTTTCTTTCACTGATTGATTTCCATGAGTTAATTTCATCAACAAAAGGATTTTCTGTTTTCCTGTAACTAGAAAACCTGTTAGGTCATTTGTGACCATAGAATTAGAGCAATACAGCTAAACTAATATATATGCAATGGCTTCATTATGCATGAAAGCAGGCACTCTTTACTTTGCAGCCCAAAACACACAAAGCACCCATTAGAATGAAGAGGTCTGTGATGTCTCTTCATGTGCAGAGTGTAAAGGTACATGAATGTCCTTGCTTGTTGGCATTTAATTTACCAGTTGCCTCTGTAGTGGAGCCTTGGCAGATTCAGCTTGAATCTGAAAGACAGGCTGTCATACTGAGAGTCTGCTGCCTACTGCTGAAATTGAGAGGCTTGGCAGATATGCAAACAGTAACTGGGTTTGAGTTGTTTTGATTACAAGTTAAACAGAAAGTCATTGGCAGGGCCAATATAAATCTGCTGAGGTTTTTTGGCAAAATCTGTGAAGGTATTTCTATAGATCCTGCAGAATTCTGTAGCACCTTGATTTCACATCAAAGAGTGTCCACCTCTGAACCCGTTCTGTGGATAAATGTGTCAGAAACGTGAGTGAACATGTTTAAGTTGCCGAGAACTTCCAGATTCAGAAATATAAAACACATTAACAACATGCTATACTACACCACCTTTGTACAGTTGTTAAATTCTGGAACCTAGTGTTTCATTCAAGTTCAGGGGTATTTTTGGAGAAGTAAAGGCGAGTTATAAACAGCTGAAACTGGAGGGCAAAACAGATTTTAATGAAAGTTGCAGGTGAATAAATGAAAAAAAAAAGGTTAGACCAGGTCCTGAACTCAGCTATGTTGGTTGAAACACAGACATATTCCACCAACACATTTTTTTTATGACGTTAATCAAGATTTTTTGAAGTTGATCCTTTCCTGGCATGCAGTGCTTTAACAGTAGTTAAGGTTGGTACAACTCAGTTTGCAACTGGCTTTTTTCTTCCCTTCAATAACTTAGCCTGAAACATCATATTTGACCAAACATCCAGACCTGATAAAATCTGAATGCTCATCCCAAATTTATTTCCTTACAGAGTTCATTTGTCTCCCTGCTTAATCTGCAGTGTGAGTTGTTAAAAGTAACACAAACTGACATCCTATAAGCAAAAAAAAGGAGTATCTACATTTTAATTATAAGCACTTTTACAATGCAACCTCTGCTTGACTCCAACTTTGTGTTTTGAACACTAGCACATCCTTTACTAAAATTGCCTTGCAATTTTAAGGCAAAACCACGCTAATTTTGGTGGGAGGGAAAAGAATACAAGTAATTGTCACTCCTATTGTTTCTGTCTGGCTGGCTGTAGACAGATTTCTGCAAGGCTGACTAGCAACAATACACTGATTTACAGAGGCAGGAATATCTCCACAATTGCAAAGGCTAAGACACCTTTATTTGGAAACTGAGAATCTGCAAAATACAGCAAAGTTCTTGGAAAGAACCCAAATGTATGGAATCTTTTATTCATCTTTTTTTTTGTTTCCACTTTTATCTGCTACTTTGCCTATTACAGCTTTCTAGGTAGGAGAAAAAAAAAAAATCAATCAAACAAATAAAAAAACCCCAACCAAACAAAAAACCCCCAACCAAGCCAAAAAATCAAACCCGCCCCAGAATTTGCACGAATTATACAGCTCATGCTAAATTTTATAAGAATCTAATTTGGACAAATTGATTAGAATATAACCATTGTTATCTAAATGCTTTTTCTTTCCAGATCTGGCAAACTGAAAAAGCACATTATTTTCCTGAGAGAAGTAAAGGTTGGTTTCTTTCAAAATTACTCCACTGGTTTTCTCTTGCTCATACTGAGTGTCCTTTTCCCTTGAGCAAATGAAATAAAAGAGTTTATATGAATGGGCCATATAGCACTCTGGATAGCTGATAACAACAGTATTTTAGAAGTTTTATTTTCAGATCCAGGTTGAAAGGATACACTGAGTTTTTGCCTCCTTTTGCTGCCTGTTCTATATACTTCTCTTCAAAAAAGTGAATTTAGGAACCTTTAAACAGCATTCTCCCCCAATACTGCAACCCTATGCAAATTTTTAAAGAATGCTTACAAATGTCAAATCTCTCTGAAAGTGATATAGTTTATTACTGTTCTTTCTTATAACACAAACATTTCAATGCAGCTCAGATCTTATTTTTCAAAATACACAGGATTTTGATATATGGACAACAGGAGAATATGTATTTTATATAAAATGCCATAAGTGCTTAAAAGTTATTTCTGAGCTGATTTAACATGGAAAATCTCCAGGTAGATTAATTTTATAGGCTGCTTTTATGGGTGTAACATTTCAAGATGAGAAAGCCGTGCTTCTGAAATTTAGTTTTGGCAGATTTCATTGGCACCTCCATCTCCATCTTTTATTACCTTAAAGTTGAAATTTAATCTCTCTCTCTCTCTCTTTTTTTTTTTTTTTTTTTTTTTTTTCCCCCCTGATTTTTACTTAATTCCTGACTGAAATGGCTGGGGCTGTGTTTTTGTACTCAAGTTCTGTTGCTTCTATTTCTGTCTCATTATTTACATCTAAAAGGAAAAAAAGAATCATTACAATAGAAGTACTTAAATAACTGTGCTTAGAAATTACAAGACCTGCAATGTTGAAGATTTTTACTGGGCCAGGCAGCTATAGAAGGAGGTTGAGCAGATGTCCCCCAAAAGCCTCTTTTCAAATGGCTGAGTTAATTCACAGTGGTAAGAGCAAGCTGCCCTGAAACCAGTTGCTCTACTGTGTTGAATGCAGAGCTTGAAACTGCAGTCCTTGCACAGGCAAAACTTCCAACAGAAGCAGGACTTTTTAAAGCAACACCTATTTCTAAAATTGCCAACAGGGGCTGTGTTGCAGTGAAAGGATAATGTTGGCTGTATAAAGGAAGCATGTTTAGCGATGTTTCTGGGACTCTTAATATGGATTCAGTGCACACTTCATAGATGTGTATAGCTAATGCCTGTGAACAATAGTACACATTTGCGTATTATGTACTTTTTTGTATTTCTGAAACATGCTCCAGAATGCATTGCAACTCCATAAGAAAAGTGGCTTTTATGCATGTGTTAAGAATGCTTTATAAATCTCAGTACCTCAGCCATTTGGTTGGTATGTCGTTATTTTTTCTTTGACTGTACCGCAGAGGTAACCTGTGTTCTGTCCTGATGGCTTGCAAAATTGCTAAAAAAGAGGAATGTGTTTTTAGACTTCAGGAGTACAGGTGAAGGAAAGTAAAAGGAAAACGTTTGAAATCAGAAAATGTGTGTGGGGAGTGTCTTTGTGCACATGTGTGTGTGTGTGCATGTTTGGAAATTCACAAACTACCACTTTCAGGCTATGGTCTCAGTGTTTAAGACTGAATTACATACCTTAAAAAATTGGTCTCGCTAATATAAATGCGGAGAAACTCTCAACTATTGTGATGCCTGCTATAATAAAGAAATTCTCTGGAAGAGAATGACAGAGATACAAAACAGTAAAGAATGATTATTTCCTCACTACCAATACGATTGCATAAATTAGGTGTGCATAAGAACCCAATGATTTATAGCACTTTAAACTTACCAAAAAAAGATTATATTTGATGTTTCCTTAGAAAATAAAAAAAAGCTGATGCTTATTCACAGAGTGGATAAAAGAATCAGGAGCTAAATTCAAATTATAGCAGCTGTCTTGCAGAGATCTTTGTATATCTTTTGTATAAATTATTTTCTGCAAAGTTTCCTTGAAGACATATTTCATTAGCTAAACTTGCATATACTATTTGTTAATTTAGAAAAAAAAATCCTTTTATTTTTTCTCCTCTTACCCTCCTCACTGTTAGCCTATTAGTGGAAGTGGCATTTGATTGATTAGACATTTAACAATATTCTTCTATATGTGCTCAAATATTTAACTGTTTGCATGGTAACTGGTGTAAAGGTCCCTAAGAATGGTACAACTGAAATGGGAGAATGAAGAAATGTATTGGCTATGACAAGAAGAAGTAATTGCTTTTCCTCAAAGGATCAGATGTGGTATAGTTGTTCGAAAAACAATCTAAACAACATTTTGTTCACCATTGATTTTAAAAGCATTAAAATTAGTTTTTATGCAGCTATACTCATTAAGCTTTTATGTATACTGTGTAGGGTGAATAGTTAAGAAGCAATAAAGCATTCTGCAGTAAAATATACTTTTCCAGTTGTCAGAAGAAATAAAATACATACATTTGGAATGGGTTTTTTTCTGTAGAATAGTGTGATATTTGCCATGTTAATTACAATCCAAATAAAGCAATTTTATTTGTGTATCTTAAACAACCTTATAGCTGTAGATGACTAATACAACTGTTATTGAAAGTGTTGTGTTTGGAGGTTGTGTTTTCATACTGATGAGAAACAAGCATCAGCAACATATATCCCAAAAATTCTTGCATTTTAAAACTAAATTTCCTCTCAGAATTTAGTGTTCCAAAATCTTATTGTAATTTTTAACCTCAATAAGCAGAATGGAAGTGTCATTCTCTGCAATTTTCTTCTGTACTCCCTTTAGTTTCTCATGTTAAATCTGTATTCATACACAAAATAGTTCCTCTAATTTCACTGAAGTAGTTAATGATTTATTAAAAAAAAAAAAAAAATCTAGAATACAGCAGCAGACTAGTGCCCAAGGAAAGGAAGCTTATTTGTTTATTACTCATAAGGGCATAATCTTTTATTTTGTATCTCAAAAATGAAGAGAGGAGTATGTATACAGTACAACAGCATGCCATCAGAGAGAATAATGCATATAAAAATGAATTCCTGTTATTGTGTTCAGGTGTGTTTGTGAATAAAAAATGGAATTTTGAAAAGTCAATTAAAATGCATTTAAATTCTTTAACACCAGAATTCTTTAATGTGAAAAATTTTGCTAGACAGTTTGTCAGTATCGCTGTAAGCACTGTGCTGTGATCATAACTAGTTTCCTCCACCTGTGACTGTTAGATGGCTCAGAAATGCATTACAGCTTCCTGTTCCAAAAGAGGAGACTACTCTTGAAAACGTGGAAGTACTTACAAAGTAAATAAGCTTTAATTAAATATCATTGTCTAGCATTAATCTTTATAGTTCTGTTCCCTATGGAAATAAAAGTGGATATTCAATTTGTTTTGATTATGCATGAATTTTAACAGAAGTGTTATTTGTATATTGCTGTGTTCTTCAAGATGGTGGCATATTTGTGTCGGCATAAGCAATTAAGAAGAAGGTTCCTCATTAATGTGAAATAAGAGTGACTAATTTCTGTTGTATATAAATAGTTGACATTTAGAAAAAATATTACTTTTAAGAATAAACAGCAATTCATTTGTGGCTGATGTAGCTTTCCCTTTCAGTCTGAAATCACAGTTATTTTCAGAGTTAACTATGAAGTGAAATACAGTGTTTCTACTGTTAAATAGGTACTATTTTTGATACTTGCTGATTTCAATGATGTTTGGTCCCACAAGTCAAGATATACTCTTATCCTAAAGCAGGGTCTGCATTGTGGGTCTGTGTGTACACGCACAAGAGGGATTAGGGCACATACTTAAATTCTGCTTTCATAATAACTTGGAAACAAACTCTAGGCAACAGGGTATCTTCACCCTCATTAAATTTCACTCAGCTTTACCAGTTTCATGTAGGAGAATTTTGTGACAAGCAGATCAGGAAAGTGCACCAAAGTCTAGCTCAGTGCTAGGGCACAGTGCCAGGGTACATCCCACTTCATCAAACTCTTGCAGTGCTCATCAATAGGTCCTCTACTTTTGGCAAAGGGAATATAGTTCACTTTTGGTAAAAATACACCCTCTAGTGCTGAGCTAATGGTGTCCCCTGAGCTGATTATTGCTGAGGTAAAAACAAGGAGGAAAAGGGTGGTCTTTCCAGCTCCTCAATATTGAAGAACAGTTTATGCTCTGGCCTCTAGCTGTGTGGTGAGGAAGACAGTTTTAATAATGAACAAGGAGGTAGACCATAATCTCTATAGTAATGAAGTTCTTCATTACATGTTTTGAGGATGCTTGTCCTCAGTGCAGTAAAATCTGAGGTTTGTGTAGCTGTACTGTAAGACACACTCTGCCACTACACTATGGCTATGCATTTGCAGGAGATGTCAGAGAGAGTTTAAATGATGTGTAATGGCGTGTTGCTCTTTCATCACCTTGGGAAGTGGCTCTCCCCTGTGATGGTCGTTAGAAGGATTTCTAAGGCAGGATTAAAACTGTTTTCTAAGATTTCGCCTTAGAAAACAGTTTTAATCCTGCCTGTTGTGCCCACACAGCTAGGCCAATGCATACATTCAGCACAGAAGCATTATCCCAATGTATAACATGACATTTAGTGCTGGAACCTGAACAAGCCTCACCAATACAGACCCTGGGAAGCATCCACGGCAGAAGGCAGAGACCCTAACAATTCCTCTTGCAGTCTGGTTTTCTACTCTGCAAACAATATGGAGGAAGAGGAATAAACAAGAGAAGTAAAACAGCAGATAAAAGGAAGGACAGAACAGAACGTGGGGGTTTTTTTTAAGGAGAAAACAGGGAAGCAGCATTCCTCTCATTCTTTCACATAAAATTTCCCTGTGGTTAGAGGAAAAGAATAGGGGCTGCAAGACAGAATGCTTTTGGATGGCTGCTTATGCCATCACATCATGTATGATCAAGATCCTAGGCTTCATGTACAGTCAACATTTAAATGCTGGTGTTTTGAATTATACTTCAGAAGCTCTACTGACTACGTAGGAATCCTTGACACTGCCAGAAGTTGGATAACAGTGGAAGCAGTGTCTTACTGGGTAGGGATTCAGTGACTACGCTCCTCTGATAGTCCTTTCCTTTCTTTCACTTAATGGAGGGTAAAAAGTTGGGAATGTTTGCTATGCACTGACTAGGTTGAGAGTGTCACAGCTACAGAGCACAAGTGTGCTCTTCACAGATGTGGGAAGAACTTTAAGAAATATTTTCAGAAGCTGAAGAGACCAAATCTAAAATTTCATCTGCATATCCCAGGCTATAGAGCTTCCCTGGTTTAATTCTTACTTCCAACCTAACTTCTGTGGTTGGATAAGATATGTTATCATATTTTTCAACTATCCAATAACAGTTTTACTAGTTGTTTTGGAGGAGAATTCACCTTAAACCTCACTGAGCTGTTTCAGTGCTGTTAAAACTGTGCATCTGATTTATAGCTTTAGTCTTTAGCTATTGATTTTTTTATTTTTTTTTTCCCTTCTGAATGAAGATTCCCCTAGTATTAAGTTCCTATTATCTCTAGAGACATGTTTAAACTATAATCAAGTTATCTCTTGCATTTCTCTAAACTAAATAAATAGAACTGTTTACGTCTTTCACTCTTGGTCCTGTTCTCCAATCCCTTAGTTGCTCCGAAGTCTTTTCTACTCCAAGGTCTTTCCAGCCCTTCTAGGACTGGTCCCACTGCTATTAAAAACACATGTAACTTTTCTACTTCTACTCTGTATTCCCTTGTTTATTCGTCTAAGGACCAAGCTAGTCCTTTTAGCTACAATGTCACACATTAAGCTCATGAGCAGCAGATGAAAGGGATTAATGGATCTAAGAGTCAATTTTTAAAAGTTTACACCAGAGTGAATGCTATTATAAAAGCCTTTAATGAAAATGAATCTGTGCAAATATCACTGACAGCACCTCTTCAGAATTTGTTTTACAGTAGAGATGGTTGCACATTAAATGTCTTTTGGCAAGGGACTTCAGGATTCTACTGGGAGCAATATAACATCTACCTTTTGGTACTTTATTCCTTGAGAGATCATATTGTTTTCTACTTGAACAAGTCTATCAAAACCTGCCCTTGCTCTGAAAATGCATTATTTTGTTAACACTCATTTTTGATCTTTCTAAACTTACCAGTAAAATATATTTCAATGGGCTTGTTCAATGTGGTATGAACACAGACAAGAGGATAGTTAGACGCGGCTGGGGGAAAAAAAAAAAAAAAAAAGAAAAAAAAAGAGTACAAACAGAAGCTGAAAGTTGCACTGAAAAGCTTCTGATCTGAAACTAAAAATGTGGATTATTTGCCATAATTTCTTCTCTAAATTATATCCAACTGATTCTTTTACAGCTGTTACTTCCCAGTGTAAGTGAAACTCTCTGAGGAGTTGTGATAACTCAGTGAAAGTGTATATAGAGGAGGGCGTGAAAGAAGCACAGTCAAGAGAATGCGGAGAGAGGAAATGATGAAAGGCCATAATAACATAGCAGGAAACAGCAGAACATGTGGCAAACATACTGAGGACTCCATTCATTTTAAGTGTCAGATTACCTCCAAATAGGTTCTTTGGAATTTAAAGCATAGTAAGAAAGTATATTGCAAAGCTCAGAGGACCTAATTATGTGGGACAAATTAGTCTGCAAGACCTTCATAATCTGTCTAAAGATGTGGATGTAGTACTAAGTTAACAAGCAGGTTATTATGAGTGAGTGTCTGAAATTCCAGTTGTGCCACATGTTAAAGAGCTTATGTGCAATAAACAGAAGTCTGCTGGAGATTTTAATGCATACCTGAAATAGCATAGTGACATAAGGGAGACAAGACAAGAGGAAAGAGTTCACAGTGGTTCATTTGGTTCATTTGGGCAAAATGGGCTCAAATGTCTTTGAAGACTGCTGGCAAGCATTATAGAGCTATAGTTTAAGAAAGAATTATCAGCAAATTCTATATTGTCATAATCAAACACATTTTCCATGACTTAGATGACTCATCTACTACCTCTAAACACCTCTAAATATTATAAAGCACCACAGCAGAACTGAGATCTATGAGCAGTTAAAACAGGTACCATACCTGCAATGGTAGCCTTCAGTTGGGAAACAACTGGTACGAAAAGTGGATTATAAGGAAAAGCAGTGGCTTGTCTTTTGTAAGAAATTTCAGATAGATGGGGATAAGAGTGCCTGTGAGACAGACTTAGCAGGGACCCTCACAACATTGTTTGTCATCTTGCTGTCAAGAAATGTGGAAAAGAGGTAAAAGCTACAATATGGTTAATCTGTTTTTTTCATGCAGAAGGAGAAAAAAGAGCTATGGGAAGATAGTTGCTTCACAGAGCAAGAGTCAAGGGTCTGCAGCCATCATGCAAAATGTGGGATGGACACAACGCTGCCTGAATCTCAACTTTGTACTTGCTCTCTTAGGAAATAATTGTGAAAATGGTGAAGTGGGTTGTACATATCCTCTGCTGTCCTTCAATGACTAGTCCCTGTTGACAGTGTTAGATTACCACCAATGTTAATTTCTCATTTAGTTCAAGTAGTAGTAACCTGTGTAATCCAACCACTCTGTGAAGGCATGCTGGAGATCAGGTTACATTAGTTTTTCAATGTTTATTTAGCCCAAACTAGCTTAAAGCAGATATTGTTCTGGTTTTGCCACTTTAGCATGACAGGGTATTGCATTGCAAAGGGATAAAAAAAAATCTGTCTCATGGTACTAATATGCATGCACATGGGTGAGGGAAGCAAGGAGATGATGGAATGGTTGTAAAAAAAATTCAAATTAAGTATCTTATAGGTTATATATTAGGAAATCTGATCCTTACCTCAAGCTGAAAAGTAGTAATACCAAACTTTGAATCATTAGACCTTAGACCAGTGATCAAGCCAATCTTTCTGCATGGAGCATTTAGTGTGTTTGAAGTTATCTCTAATTGTAAAGACAATGACAGATAGTTGGAAATTTCTGTTCTCATTGTGTCTGTCTTTGTCTTGTTTTCTACTACCTATTTTTACTGTTCCCTTCAATTCATACATCTGGAAACGTGACTGAAATGTGGTCCTTCAGTAACTCCAATAAATTTTTATTTGCTGCATCAAGATGTTTAGCCAGCTTGATCTAAGAAATAAATAGTTTACAATTCAGCCTGACATGCTGTTACATCTCCAGAAAAGCTCAGATGGTATACTCTTTGAAGAAAAAATTACAAAAAATACAGGGACTAATATCCAGAATTAGTTCCTGTCTAGCTGGAAGCATGCTAGTGAATACAGTCCTTTTTCTAATTAAGAAAATTTCCTCTTGAACAACAAATTATAGGTTTGTGTGAAGCAGTGCTACCCAAAGAAGAGGATATATCTTGAGAGGTGGACTGTAGTAATTTTTTTGCCTATAATTTTTCTTTGTTTTAAATATACGGTTGGTCATAATTGTCTTACAAACAATCTGTATGGTGTGTAACAATGTTCCACTGGTTCAGAAAAATGAGAACAAAATGTTCTTTGTTCAAACAAACAAAGTGTTAATCCTTGTTCTAGCTATTGATCCTCCTCGGTGATTGCAGTTTGGTCCATTGCCACAGAACTTCCTGTCAGCTAGGGAGGCATCATTTTAAGCTTTTTTATCTGGTTTTAAAAATAATGTTTATAGGGAGTGTACTGGCACTCAAAATGCAAATAGGAGTTTTACTGGAGCTCTTAAACCTCTTACAGTGTCGATGTAACTGTACTCTGTGCACTCGTAGTTACAGGTATCAGCCTTTCTGTTGTGAAGTCTAATTGAAGAGAGATTTGGTTAAAGATAAACAAGTATTTTTGCATTGTCATATTATCTCCAATATTCTAAAATATGTCTAAAAAATTTGGACATTTTTATCATGTAGGAACACACAAATGTGTATATACCAAGTTGTTTGTATTTTTTTTTTTTCATTTCTTAAAGTGACGTTTGATTGGGTGACAATCTAGAAAGATATTACATGTTGATTTTTTTAATGTTAAATTAGAAAATAAAAATTGTATGGGCTACAAAAAGATGCATTTAATGAATTTTTGAAACTCTACACAGCAGGATTTCCAACAAGTCTTATAGCAGTATGAATGTACCAGTCCACATGTACTTCAGACAATTGCACAAGAAAGTTAGTAAATAAAAATGGAAACTGGTTTTATGAGAGAATATTGAAAATGATGCTCTCTTGTGTAGAGAGCACTAGTGCATGTGAAACCCTATGTGCTTTTTACATAACATGCCTCTCTAGTTAACATATAACATAAAGTGTCACAGATCTTTTAGAGCTTGATTCACTATGAAAGAAACACAGCCATCTGTAGTGTGAAAGTTTATGACTCAATTGTCCACACCTTACAAAGTGATTCAGCAAAGACATATCTGGGCCGTGGAAACTTTTCCTTCCCTTATTGCATTACTTCTTGCTCTGAAAGAATAAAAATTTTTTGACGTGCAGTATGCATTTTAACTCTCACATAGTAAGACTGTGCAGATTTAAGCATGTGCTTTTAATTATTACTATTTTTGCTTCACCAGGCCTTATCCTGCTTCTGAGTCATATTTTGAATTTTCAAAAGTGGATTAATAAAATGTGAAAAATGGCAAGTCATTTTCAAAGTGATGGGCGTATGGATAGATTAGATTAGACAGAAATCTGGACAGACCATTGTAGAAATGTTGTTAGACAAAATGGGACTTCTGCAATTACTTCTAGTCCAGTTGTGACCCATTTTGTAGAGGTTACACAGTGCTATTTTTTAGCCTGCTTTTTCTTACAAATGCAAAAACACTGTGTAGAGCTCCCGTTAGTATCCCATCCTCATCTCCTCACACAAACTGTATGCTAGTGTCCAAAATCATTAAGTTTGGTATTATGGATAACATTCCCTTTCTTTCTTTTTCTCTGTCTCTCTGTATATATAAAATGCATAACTTCCCTTTGATGATAGTGCAGCCAAACTCAGCTTTACTCCGTGTTTGTTGCAGGAAAACAGCATTCATGTGGGTAGGTCCAATAAACCAGCTGATACACAGCAACTGCAAGGGCTTCTCCATTTGCCCTCTTTATTTAGTATTCTCACTAAGCTTGGCTGTGTGAAGAGTTTCTTTTTAGGACTCCTTGCATTTTTGCCTTCTTCCTATTTCTTTTTTGATTGGGGTGGATCCACACCTGACATTGTGAGCATCTGATCTTCAGTAACTTGAAGTCCCACTTAAAGCCTTACTGAGTTCTAACACTTCCTGACAGGTTGGGGCAACCCTGTTATATACCCTCTGGAGAACTGGTAAATCTTTTTGCCCTTCATGATAGCTGCCAAGTAGAAGGAGCTGAATGCACATCTAGCCTCACTTTGGAAATTACCTTGCTTCAGGAACATGCCGTTTCTCTCATTTGATATTAAATCTTTGCCAGAATCCAACAGTTTCAGATGAGCCAATTTTCTGAGATAGGAGAGCAAGAAAAAGTCAAAGGTATCCCTCTTTATTTTTTTTTTTTTTTGTTGTTGTTGTTTTTAATCTTGGCATTCTGTTCATGGACAGATCTTTGTTGCCAACATGTCTGCTGCTTCTCCATCTCTCACCCTTCAGGTTTCTTAAAATAGCTAAGAACACAGAGTTTCTAAGCCCCAAAAACACATTCACTGGGAAAAAGTGTCTGTATGAAGTTAGAAAAATATATATTTATACTGTAAGCCCTGTAGCCTGGCTTCCTGCCCATGTCTGGGCATCTGTGCTGTCTCTGGATACCTCAACTGACACATGCATGCCAGATCCAAGGAGGAAGAAGTAAAGGGCAGTGCTGGTTCAATGCTGAGCCCATGAACACAGTGCAGTATCTTTGAGAGGTGGATTTTGCCACCATTAGAGTCTTTTTATTATCATAGGCCTCTGGAGTGTAGGATTCAGTCTTTATTATCTGAAATTAAACTTCTTCCATAATACATGCTGTCACTTCAAGCAGAATTCATTCATTCTTTTAATTCTCTCACTGCAGATAGTCTGGAGTATGTTTTGAGGTGAGGGCATCTTCAAGTGCTAATCCAAAGGAAGACATGCAGGGCATGGCAAAAGACAGAAGATTTGATGTGTTAAATGATCATCTAAGTTCTGGTACCTAGAGTTAGTACTGAACTCATGAAAACAGAAATGAAGATTTCAGAAGGGAGCATAGCAATTCCTCAGGTGCAGGCACAGAATGCAAATGCTCCTCTGAAGGAAGAGGATGGGTTTTGAGAAGGAAAAATTCAAATTGGAAGAAACAATGCTGGCATATGAATGAAAAGGAAAGATAGGCAGAGAAATTCTTGACACATATGATAAGCTTCAGAAAAGCATAGGGAGTTTGGAGGGTTGAAGGAAGACTAACTGAATTCAGGATCCAAGGTCCATACTGTTTCATTTCTCTGATATACTTCTGTCTTCTTTGAAATTCTCATAGATTTCACAAATATTTTTTTTAATGGTCAACAGAGATGAATATTCATCAGGAAGCAAACGGCAGTTCTTCACAAATGGAAGAGTGTGACTAACCCTCTTCATTGCCCTAACAGATAGTCTTGAAGCCCCCAACAGCAAATGACACTCTGGGCCAAAATGATTTCTAATAAAACAGCTTGCCTTTGGCCCATCCCGAGCTACCTGTAAATACTTGGCAACCAAGGCTTTTGGACTTCACAGAGTTTATGCAACAAAGAACTTTAAAAACATAAAGACTGACAGCTCCAGAGATATTTTTATCTTCTCTACAGGATTCAAGGTTATACAAAGAGAAATTAGCAGATTTATGATACTGAGTTAGGAACCATTACTGCACTGGCTGAAGAGCTTGTTGAACTTGTACAATGCAGAGGATACAGGCTAGGTGGGTTGTGCTATCTGCTTAGAAAGAAAAGGCAAGGGAGAATTTTAACAGCTGTTTGTTGAGTCAGATACTCATCCCCGATTGTTTGTGCCACAGTGGCAGATTACTGCCAAAGAAATGCATCCCCTATTGCTTAATAGACCTGACCTGGATGTTATAAAGTTACACCTGCTGGAAACAAGCCTTATGATGTACTGCTCATAAACTACCAGTGATTCTACTAGAGAAATATCCTGAAATCAGCGTGTTGAGTTCATGCTTGTTTCTCTTGGTAGCTAGTAGCAATATAGCAGGAGGTAGCAGGGATATATCCCAGCTAATTCTACAAGGTGATTAGGGCCTGAGCATGTTGTTCCATATCATATTCAGATTTTCCCTGAGTATGCTCAGTTTTGTTGGGTATGACATACTGTATGTGAGTCACTCATATTCTGCATGAGTCATATGATGAAGTATAAAAGCAATGCTGTATCTCTGTCGTTGTTACCCGTTGCTCAGCTGATGCCATACCAAATAGCTGAAGCCAACTGACCTTACCTTCCTAGTCTGAACTAGCTCTAGTCACCTTCTTGAGCCCTTTAAATGTGATCCAGGGTGTTGCCCAACATACAGCTAACACGAAGGACCTGTGAGTTTGGGCTTCGAGTTAAGAGTCTGTGGATTAGAACCTCCAAGCATTCTTCTGAAAGGATTCTAAAGTGTCCAGAAAACCTGTAGGCATCTTTAAAATTTTAAAAAGGAAAATAATTTTAATAGTCTTTTTTTTTTTTTTTTTTTTTTTTTTTAATGCACACATCTTTACCACTAGGTAGCTAAAGTGTGTTTGTCTTTCCCATACATCTCACATTGTAAGACTACAACACTGTTATGTGTTTGGTGGATTGAACCAAAAATGCTTCACAACTTCAAAGTCTGAGAAATTCTGGTTCGGTCATATCCTGGAGGTCATTAGTCAAATATGAAGCAACTGTTATGGACTAATTGAGGTGTTGGGGTTTTTTGTTTGGTTTTTTTTTTTTTTCATTCATGAAAAAATAGACCTTCAGTTTATAGGTGACAAGAACTTGCAGAATTGATTTTGACCACAGTCAACAAGCTGTTCCCTGCTGTGGCTGCGGTCATTGCATAGAGCCCTTAGTTGTTTTTGAGATAAAAAATTTGTTCCCGTTAGATGGTAATTAGTGCTTCTGTTTCAAATCTGTTTAACAAAGAATACAAAGCCAAGTACAGTTATATTATACCTGTCATTTGTAAGTGTCCAGTGATCCTCTCCAACATTGTGTGATTCATGGAGCTGAAAGAAATGATTTGCCTAAAAAATTATTAGTGCTCATTCTGCCTGCAGAACCCCTTAATTCCTGTTACACATGTCAGCATATTATGACTGGGAGCTGTCAAATTCTAATGACTAAAATTTCATTTTTCTGTCTTTTCATGCTGTGTTTGAGAACTATAGGTTGGGAATAATTCCCTAGCTAAATTTCTTCAAATGGTAAACTCAACCATTTGTGCTCTCTCTCTCTCTCTCTCTTTCTAAATTTGTGTTTACATTAGTGCCTTTCTCTTTTCTTATGATTCTCTAAGAGAAAAAAATTGATTTTCTTCCCAGAACCACTGTTTATTTTAAAGAATATAATCTGAGTTGACAGCAGAGAGATTTGATGTAAAAATATTTTTTTACCCACTGATTTGATCAAAACATGGATTATTTAAGAGAAGGAAGAAGAGGAAAGGTTAGTAGGAAACAATACGCAAACAACTCCTACCATTTCATGTGGTTAAATAACCTTGACACTGGAAAATATTTTTGCCATCCTCCTTGAAAGAGGAATTTGTTGACACGATGCTCTATAATAGAGATACAGGACTAATGTTAACACACTGCAAATACTGCACCAAATAGTTTCTATTGATCCACCTGTTATTATGCTTGTTACTGAAATGCTGTATGTAAAGCAAAGGAAAGCAGTTTCCAATTTAAGTCATTAATAGATTGGTTTTGAAATTTATGTTACACATGTCCAACAAATCAAGAATAAAAGCATGTGAAAGGCTGTGTAGTCTGTATTGAATTACTCATTCTTTCCACAGTAAAAGCCTTTAGCTAGAGATTGACCAAAGAATTTTAAATATCTCATTATATATATGTCATTGTTCAAAGTGTCCCTAAATGGGATTAAACAATAGTCACTTGAGTTTCCTGCAATGTCTATTCCCCCCCTTGCCCCTCTTCCCCTTCTCACCTTGACTTAAATTAAAGCTAATGATATGTTTTCAGTGTAAGGTAAAAGAAGGATTTTCCTTGAATGACTTTCCAACATTTTCAAATTTAATTCATTATAAGTACTGCTATCAAATGATTACTTATTTCATCTCATTGTCTTAGAGGATTTAACTGTAAAACACACATGTTTGAAATGGACTTAATGACCATGTTATAAACTGAAACCAACTGAAGCAGTATTTGCCTACAAATTTCTGTTTGTGCTCAGAATTAAAAAGAATTTTTCAAAGAATAATAGATTTTTTTAAACTACTGTTTTTCCCCTTGTGTGTACTACTTTGTCTTCATTGCTGATTCTTCAATAAAATGTAGAAGACTATAGTTTCATGGGCTGCAGGGGAGAGGGAGGAAAGAGGACAGCAGAAAGAACAGTGGAGAGAGGCTATTTTTGGATACGTGGTTACTTTTGAGTACTAACTGAATGGCACTACATGTTTTTAAACAAAAACCCTATTTCAAAAAACATTCCCCTTTCCTAATCCTATGTAAAAAATATTCCCACAATCACAGGCATAGTAACACTAAATATCTTTATAAGGGAAGAAGCAAATAGTTTTGGTTTCTCAAAAAAAAAAAAAAAAAAAAAAAGTTGGGATAATTAAGGTAGCGAACATATTGTGCTGCTATATTGGTTCAGTCACCTGATCTGTCTCTCCGATCACTATTTGCACGATATACATGGTTTTGACGGGCTTGTGATAGACTGCTGTCTGAAATTCTTTAATCTGGGTCTCCTGTTTGGCAGTGCAGCAGACTTTGCTATTTTGGGTTTTTGAAACAGAGCCATACTCTGGGAGGATAAGAGATAGCTGTGACTCTGTACTGACTCATCAGTGTGAAGGAAAACCAGGTAAACTTCAAACCAACAATGGTCCTGTTGGTGCTGCCACTTGTGCAAATGTACAGCAGAAGTAATCCCACTGAAATCTGTAGCATTACACCTGCGTGCACGCCTGGACAGATCTGAGAATCAGGCCCAAATAGTTTCAGTTTAAGGATATCGCAAAAATAAAATAAGCATTTAAGCCTGCAGAAGGTATTTGGGGAAGTACGACCTTCCTGAAGATTTCTTTCAGGAGGTGAAACTACTGAAGTCCAAC
Source organism: Antrostomus carolinensis (assembly GCF_000700745.2). Taxonomy (NCBI): domain Eukaryota; kingdom Metazoa; phylum Chordata; class Aves; order Caprimulgiformes; family Caprimulgidae; genus Antrostomus; species Antrostomus carolinensis. Next base: position 43,180 of record NW_010331184.1, on the reverse strand, counting down.
CCTGAGGACAGTCTGTTTTGCAGGAAAGAATGGCTTTATCACAGGAAGGCAGATGGTGCTGAGTCTATCTTTGGCCTGTATGGAAGAAGAGAAATTCATTAGCCACTTGCTCACAACTCAAGTCTCCCTATGATAAGAAGAAAAACTTTGCCCTCTGTTCCCAGATCACAAAAGATAACAAGGAAGACTGGGTTTTATTAAATTAAAAAAAAAAAAAATTAAAAAAAATCTGTTTTTGTACAAGGAATAAGGATGTGAAGAACAGTTCAAATACAAAATACAACCCCTTAATCTATTCAAATCTATATTTTACTGTAGTTATTTGCATTCTGAATCTGAACGTGGATTTCTTCTTGGTGACCCTGGCTATACAGGTTGTGTATAACACTTCAGAGCTCAGACAGAACTGAAGGATGGGAATGCAAAAATGGGGACAACTCAGGGCAGAAGGGCCTTGACCCCATGGCCTTTCTATCTGGCTCTGTAGAGATTTCTTCAATACTTTTTTCCTATATGACTTAAGAACAAAAACTGCGTAGCTTTCTATGCATGGGGTTGAAGGGGTGCATTGCTGAAGGTAGGTAGCATTTAGGAGGTGGGAGCTGCCAGTCTCCTGTTGCTTTCATTTGCAGGGACTTTTCAAGTCTTTCTTCTCTACTACATGTTTTTTTTTTTTTCATCCAGAGCATTGCAAGAGTGTTTTGAAACCTTAACTTAGCTAGGATTTTATTTTAGGAGATGAAGAATGAGTCTACAGCTAAAAGGGCAAGTGGAATCTGCAAAGTTTATATGAGCATGCAATCAACAATAAAGATCTCTAAATCAATCTGTACAGGAAAATTAACTAAATGCTGTTTTCCTTACTTTGCTTTGAGTCTGTTAGTTGTGACCATCTCCTCCTCATGTGCACAAGGTGTATAAAGAACCTTGTTTCTTTTAAGGGGCAGAATATGACTGAAATCCTCGGGGCACATCCTTTTCTCCAGCACCGACACTGGCTTTGAATCTGTTTCTGAAGTTCAGCTGAGGATATAGTTACTTGAACATTGTTTTGATGGTAAATTCCACTTACGGCGTTCCCCGTTTCTGCTCTGTAGTTTGCTGCATTCTAGGTTGAACAAGACCATTTGTGGAGATGCCCTGTGAGCTGACTCTTTGGCATAGCCTGTCTTCAATCCGTATTTATCATCAAAGAAAAGAGCATATCATCAAGGACTGCTTCTTACTCACATCAGAGAAGGCTGTAAGCAATCAAAGTAAGATCATTCCCCACTCCCCACCCCCCCTTAAATAGAAAACCAGAAAAATTATTGCAGGATTTTTCTGACTGTTGTTACAAAACAAGAATTTCGAAGGCAGTTCCTATAAGGATGGGTTATTCAATACTCCTTTACTCCTGTAGACTTCATGGGATTTCCCTTGCAAGTTACAAATAAAGGTGTTGGATACCAAACTACCTTACACAGATTGTTATGAAAATAAAAATAATAGGAAAGCCCCCCCCCCCAAACCAGACAGAGTTTGTACTGTATAGCCCCTAAATCGACTGTGAATAAAATTGCTGATTTTGTTTTGTAGAGGCACAATTTGCTAGCTGTGAATGTGTAGGGCAACTGCCTTGTGTTTCTGAAAGTGCCTTCAAAAATGGAAAGATTTGCAGAGTTTGCAGTGAATGTTTCTCAAAATTTACATGAGAGTGTGTAATTTGCCTCTTGTTAATCGTTATTTTCCTTCTTAAAATATTTTAGTCGAGTAACAGCAATGATAGTATGGCATGGATTAGCTTTACATATTTGTTTACTTTTAGTATTTATATTGCAGTCAAGCGTAGCAGCTGTCCTCAGGGACTGATGTCTACTCACTGTCGCCAGTGCAAATTGCTGAATGCTTTTGTCCTGATCTGGATCTTGTAGCAGATCTACTCTCACGCTTAGGGTTCTCTGCTGGATGGGAACACCAATGATCAGCATCTTGCAGCTCAGGTCTGGGACTCCTTACCTTAAATACTTTATAGGAGCTGCTCCTCAAAGGCTGCAGTGCAGCAAAGATTTACATGTGTTCTGAACAACTCATCTGAGTTCAAGCTAATCTTTGCAGGATTAAGATCCTGAAATTTAAGTGACTAACTCATGCAGCATGAATGGCAAATAATCTATATATCCAGTCTATGAACAACCTGAAGGCTGAAAGCTCTTGCTCCTAGCCTGTGAATGAAGCAACAAACACAGAAGATGATTGGCTCCAGTTCACAAAGATAGATTCACTAACCATAAACAAAATGGGGACAAGAGAGGACATGGTGGTGATGAGGGCAAGGAGGAACAAATCCTTAGTAAATAGTTTCACTTACTAAAATATTTATTTGTTGTTAAGGTACAATTTAACAGCATGGTGAAGTTATAGAGAGGCTGTGCTACAGAAGATGTGTGCATGTGAGCTCCAAGGGTAGTAAGCAAATCTGTGAAGAAATCATAGCCCTAATGCAAAATTTATAGGAGCTTATTTTTTATTAGGTAACAGTGTACAAATTCTTCAGGACCAAAGATGAGTTAAAGGAAGATATCATGACGGAGGACACTGTAGAAAACGACTCATCAGCTGCTACCCCATGTGACAGACCCAGAGGCAGCTCCAGAGCCATTAACACAACTGCCTGGGGAGTTTGACAAGGAAAAAGATTCTGACACTGGAATAATATCTGCCAGCACTTGGCATCTGTGTCCTGTGACGGCCAACCATGCTCCATGGGTGCTGACTGCACTGCTGGAAAAAGAAGGAAAAGGAGAGCCGTAACAGAGAATTATATTTTCTCATGCAAACTGGTAATTTTCACAGTAATTTAGAATCAGGACGTGGAAATGCAAATCATTTGGCTATGTCTATTTACAATTTGTATTTACAAAAAAAAAAAAGCAAGTATTTGAAAAATATTCTGGGATACTTGATTTTATAGGTATTACATAATGAGTGACAGTAATAATTGAAATGGTATTTTTATAGGTCCCAGGCTTCACAGAGCATATGTGACCTGACCTTGTGGTAGCACTAGTTGCTAATTTCTAGGGTGAAAATTATTCTTATTTAAGCAAGTGCTTGGTTTTCATACACTTTTTTCCTTTTTGTAGTCAGATTAATGGTCTGCATATCAGACAGAAAGTAGTAGTAAGAAAGAACTAAATCTGGCAGTGTGTATGCAGACTTCACTGGTATTTGGGAAACAGGACTAGAAGCAATTGTCATTTTCAGAAGTGGCTTTTCAGCAGAGATACTGCAAATGGCTGAAGCTTGAACACTGCCTAGTATTCTCTAATGCTTCACTTACAGGGAATGCCCCAAAGCCCTTGGAAACCTCATCACCTGGCAGTTTGAAAATTGCAAACTTTGTCTTTGAGTGTGTAGGCTATTTGAAATCTTGGTCCAGCACTTAATTTTAATGTTAAAATTTTTCTGAATACTTTTTCTACTGCTACCGAATCAGACTGTATGAACTCCCTGAGGGATATGACTGGGTGCTTGTGCCCATGGTTGCTGACACCCATGTGAAAGACTGGTCTAGCACTGGTCCAGCCCCTATAGACTTTTGGTTGAGCATCTACTTTCATAAGTTTTTTGCTAATATTGTTCCTGAAAAACAGCAAAAATGCCTGTAAATATCCTTTGAGCCAATCTGCAGTTTTTACCAGAACTCATGTATGAATGCCTCTGCAGCAGCAACATTTGCCCAGCTCTCATCATCCCAGCGGGATACGGCCAGAAGAAAGGGAATATGCAGTATTCGTCCTCACTTGACACAGTGTCCTCTTCACACCTTACATTTTGAAAATGACCCTCCCCTCCACTCCCAAAGCATTTGTCTTGTTTGTTGCTCTTGTGACACTGAAAGAGCTCCCTGCTTGTCGTGGCTGCAATTGTTATGGCTGAACCACTGGTACTGGAAGGAAGAGTCAGGCCCTTGAGAATATGAGGCTATAGCCTCTAGCATGTTGTTCCAGTCCACTGGTGTCTTAACTAGACAGCATTAGTTTTAGCATAAAATCCATATTACTAACCTTATCAAGGAGCAAGGCAGGTTCTGTTTTCTTTTTTCCTTTCACCAAAAACATTAAGCAGCCCAACACAAAGTTCATGAGATTAAAGAATGTTTTCCTGTCAGCTTTTTGCCTCCACATCTGTGTCATTTACCTGAATACTGTGAAGGGTGCGGTTCACTCTGTAACAGAGGGAGGTAGTGAGAGAATTACCCTATCCTGAGAATAAACTGAAGAATTTGTTATTTAAATGAGATTTTGTGAGGTAAAACAATGAATCCAGTACAGCCCCCTTCTGAGTTTTAAACATTGTTTCTTCGAAGGCATAAATTTGCTTTGCAAAGGTTTCTTGATCTACTGTAGATGGTATTCCTACTTATGCTACATGGTGACAAAACCTAAAGAGGGAGTCAGATGTGTGCTCTGCACTACTTGAGAATTTAAGTTAAATCTGTAATTTTTCCCCCTGCATTTCCTCAGAGAAATTAGCTATTCTATTCACTGCATAAATTTTCAGGTTTTGCTAGCACGACACTCAGGGTGTTGAATTTTTTATGACAAAAATGCTGTAATAATTGTTGAACAGATGTAAGTGTTGGAGACTGGGCTCTGGCAGACCTCATGAAACCTCTATTAGCAATTTAACCCTGTCGTTACTTGAATAAAATGGAAGTGGAAAAAGACAGAGTTTTGAACTGTTTCATTCAGACATGCAGAAGAGGTTCCCAGGTGGGGGTAAATGACCTTTAATTAGACATATTCCTAATGAAAGCAGAGATTAAAAAAAATCCTAATGAGCACTATCTCTGTACTACAGCACCATTAGGTCTTTCGATTGTGATGTATGGAACTAAGAATATTTCTGGATGGAGACATCCCCGTTCAGTGACCTGTGCTGTCTGAAATGTTCATAGGACCTAATCCTCCAGCTTTAGGTCAGTCTCTGTAGTATGCTTCCCCTTCACGGCAGCTGAATTAGCAAATGATGACAAGACAAAAACTTTATGTCTAGGAAATCGGAGAAGCTTTAGATTTTCCACACCTGCCACATTAAATAAATGGTTTTGAAGCCTGCAAGGCAATAGTTAGCAGTTACACCTCAAAAAAACCCAACAAAAAACAAACCCCAAAACAAAACAACCCCACAAACAAAAAAACTTCTCAAAAAACCTCTCAAAACATAAAAAACAACAACAAAAGCCTAAAAAAATAAGCAGCATGGAAACACCTGATTCACTGCCTAAAAAGAGAGATGTCATTAAAGGTTGCCCAGGAACTGTATTGCAGATTCTTCTGAATCAAGGAAGGGAATTAAATGAAAATGGCAGCCCATCAGCAGCGTAGTCACAGGGCAGGACTTGTGTCTGCTCCAGAGTTACTGTGGAAACTGCCTGTAATACTCACCCTACAGATAGATGATGTCAAAAGAAGATTTTTTTTCTGTAGCTTTGTACCTGAAACAGAGATTTTGTGTATTTTTGTGTAGAAATAGGCATGCACAAACACACTGATAGAGGCATCCACATAAACACACCCATTCCTAAAAATAGGTGCACAATTACAGCTAGTAAAGAAATCCTATCTTGAAATAACTTATGATTGATAGAAGACTACCTAATTACTTATGGAGTCCTAAGACCAAATTGTCTGTGTGCTTGGTGAGGTGAGGAGAGCCAGACAAACATACAACTGCACCACACATAAGCTATGTAAATGTACAGGACTGTTTTGAAATATTTTGTTTTATGTATGTATTCTGAATTTTTGAAGTTTCTGGATAGGTTTGATATAGTGAATCCCACTTTGCTATTGCAATTCCAATTAGGAAAGGAGCTTAAAAAAAGAAATATGCTAGGAACTAGAACAAAGGTAAAGATGTGGAAGCCTATCCTGTGTGATGTTATCTATCTCAGGATTCAAGTTGCTGTTCTCGTTTTTGGCTCAAGTATATAAAAGGCTAAAACTTGTTTGGTTTTTTTGTATGCATTAATATATATAAAATCTATGTGTGGGCCTGGTCCATCTGCTTTTGTTTTACATGCTCCTGTGGTGCTTAGTGAGGCATGGGGAACTTTAGTGCAGTGGCTCAGAAGTTTTGTAGATAAAAACAAGCAAATTATATCCTGGCTCTAATTTATGGCACACACAATAGTATCTACAGGGCAGGTTACTAAAAAAAATAAAATCACATAAATTTGTCCAAGTCTGTGTATGAATTAGATATGCTAACTGTGCTTGTCTGGAATGATAATGTTTTCAAAGGCTGGAAAGATATTTAAACACATGGCTATTTCTTTATACACATTTATCCATCCAGTTATGTTAGTGAGTATAAACAGGGGTATTTATGGTGCATCTATGTTTTCAGGAACATATTCAAACATTTGTAGGTGGACTGCTTCAGAGACATACTTTCACAGCCCTCCCCTGTGTGCAGCTTATTTGCAACCTGGCATTATTTCTGCTTCTTTTCGTCATCTTTCCTATGCTGCTTTCTCAGAGCACTGTAAGTAAAGAAGTCTTGAATAGGAAGCAATGTCCAGTGGAAGTGCAGCAGAAAGTAGGATGATAGTCTAGAGGAAATGTCACTACTAGATTTGATTATGTTTTCAACTTACTTGCTGCCTATTGCCTATATAGATATTGCAACTCAAAGAGTTTGTTTTGAGTGATTTATTGGAGAGAAATTGTTCTCATCCCTAGAACACAGCAATTGTAGTTATGCTTTCAGATTTAATGAAAGAATTACTGCACTTTGTAAGGTGCTTAGAGTTGAAATGAGGACTATCTGTAGGGTGTCAGTCTGTAAAGCTGATGTGATCTTGTCATTTATGAAAAAACACACACAAAACATGCTCCACAGTTGAATTCCTTCTTCCCAAAACAAAACTCAAAAAGTTACTTCTGACATTGCAAAATACCTTGTGTCTTTTGCAAATTAAGATAGTCAAACCTTCTTAGAAAGGGCTCATTTGGTTTGTTATCAATTTGTCAGTCAGTATTGATATCTGGTCTTATTTCTCAATTTTTGAAGAAGCTCTTTATCTCACCCAGGCTCCTAAAGAGACCCTTTGCACATACTACAGCTATTTACATTATTTGTTTAAACAGAAAAGATACCTAGGAAAGCAAGAGATGTCTAAAGCTGTCTAGCTTAAAAGAAAATGGAAACCTGAAGAACAGACTCGCAAGTTTGAATACATTGCTTCTAAATGTGCATTTTCCTTCCTCTGATTTCCTGCCCAGACATAGTTAGCAACCTGGTGGAAGTGCATTGGGCATTGAGCTAAAAATAAACCATGTCACTTACATGTAAGTTCCAGCCATGCAAAAGAGAAAAGATGTCTTCAGTAACTGTCCTGTAAAATGGCAGCAGGGCGTATTACCCTTTAGAAGCCTATATACAAATGTTTCTATTGCTTAATGCTGCACTAGAAGAGCTAGTAGAAGTTAACTTTACAGATATATTTTAATTATTCTTGTCAATAATTAAACATAGAAAGAATATATATTGAAAGGAAAGAGCTGAAAAAATAAAATTAATCTGATATTTATTATCTATAGTAAGGTCATCCTAAGTTCACAGCTGGAAACTGAAAAGCTAGAAGGAGGCTGGTGAGCAAATGTACTTGCCATTGCGGCAAGGACTACATAAAGATCCTAAAAGACAGATGCCATTGTAAAAGCTTATGATGTGAATGGATAAAGGATGATGTGGTTTTGCTCAAAACAACAGTGCTATGCAGGTGCAAAGCCAAAACTCTACCCAGTGCTTCCTAAAGAGGATTCCAGGTCACTTCTGTTCCCTCAAATATAGTACTGAACTTGGATGCTTGGGTGCTGAAGGAGCTTGTTTGTGCTGGGTTGGTACTCTGGAAATGAACTTTTAGTTAACGTCCACGTGAGGTGCCGAGCAGCATACTCTCTCTAAGGAAGGGTGTAGGAATGTGCTACAAGAATAGGAAACAATTAGTGAGCTGGAGACTTTTCACCAGTGACACTGAAACCTGAACGCTTGTTAAACAGGTGAGAGGACTGCAGCTATAGGTTGACCATTAAGCACTCTCAGTAGAAAAATCCAATATCTTATATGCTCACAAGCTGGAAGTGAAAGTGAAGCAGCCCTTTTCCTTTTCTGGGAAGCCTGTATACCCCTTTCTTAGGGGCTGAAGGAAGGGAAATACAACATAATATGTTCCTAAAACCAGATCATTACGAAGCTGTATATTAGAAATTGTAAAAATAAGAGTCCTCAGGAAATGGCACTTAAGTTAATGAAAACTAAAAGACTCTTGTCATAAGTCAGAGAATTAATCTTCAGAAAAAGTTCAAACTTCATTTTAATCATGTCATCTGCTTATAAAGGTTGACTGAGTGGTTAATGTAGAAAAAGAATATATTCCCAGAATTTCAGCTGTAACTCAGTCCAGCCTAACTGGAAAGTGATCTGTGCTTTGAAAAATTTTAGTTACTGATTTTCAGTGTTTATCTTTGCCCTATAAGAATCAAATCAAAGTGGGATTCTCACATGTAAAAACCAAGGGGTATAAAAAGAAAAAGTGAAAAACAAAGCTCAGGCCTCAAAGAACATTGCCAGTGAAGTCATTCTGTTTGGCATATACACAACTGAAGCATGACATGGGGAAAATTTCAGGATCAAGCCCTTTTTCCTAAGACTTTTGTCTCAGTACTCAAGTATAAGACCTTTTGTCAAACACAGCATTTGCATTATTGTTTGTACTGGTATGGTAAAAGAAAAGGTCATGTAAGTAAAATTCATTGATTTTTGGTGTGGGAGTCTAGGTTTTACTTATTTCTTATTCTCACCTGTAGCAAGATTAACAGCTCTTTTATTTGCCATGATGTGATGGCTTGGTTAATTATGATCTTGATTTTTGTTCTTCCACCACTGCTGTTTCTCAGCAGTCATGTACTGACTTTTCCTTTGGACAAAATGCCTCAGTTGCTATGGGCTCAAGGGCAAAAATTGAGCTAATTGTTCTTCAGTGTATATGAATCATGCCTTGCCTAAACTCAGTGTAAATCTGGGGTCAGTTGTACTATGTGTAAAGCTCTCTTTATACTGTTGGAGCATGTCTGCATTAGAAGTTTATATTGCTGTAGTTACAACAGCGTAACTTCACCAGTGCAGGAGTCAGTGTAATTAACGTTAGGGGTACAACAGCCCTATTGGTTTTATTCATAATGAAGACTGAAGATGGAGCTTTCAAAAGTGCTGAAGTGACTTACAAGCGCAACTTCCGTTGTATCACAGGTCACAGATTCATTAATCACTCTTAAACCATGTCTGCACAAGGAGATTTTATCCCCACCAGCCAGAGTACTGGAGTCATATGGCTATATTTTTAGTACAGAAGTAAATCCATGATTTCAGATAAGAAACTCTATCAGAAGTTATTTTTATGGGACTTATCTAAATAACATATGCATCCATACTCCAGCAGTTGCCCCTCTTGAACCGAAATGCCAGAACCCTCAATGTGAACAAGCACTAGGAGATTTTGATAATCCCACACCTTAATGGTGTTGTTTCTTTTGCTAAATAACCAGGGTTTTAGATCTGATAACATTTTGTTGGTGTTTTTTTCAGAGGGATGAGGGAAAAATTTATAAACCACTGATATATGAAAGAAGTTCTGAAATCACACAGTTTACTAGTTTCCTCTACAGACTAAGATACAGTTGACCAGCTCTGTTCTCATCAGCAAAGTCACCCGAGTTACAGGGAATCCATATCAGGATTCAGGGAAAGGGAGAGTTTTTGCAAGCAGACTATTTTATTTCTACAAGTTACTGTATTTCTGCTAGCAGTGCTAGAAAAACAAGATTATGGGGTGTGTGAGTTTAATACAAAAAGTAGATTTGCTGATATAACTGTTATTTGCACTGTTTATATTCAAATGTCCTTTAAAAAAAAGCATCATCAAAATTTACGGATAGTATGAATGTGCAAATCAGACCACTTATCTTCTTTTTATAGACTAAAATCAAATTATTCCCCACATTTTTCTCAGTTACAGAATATTAGATTGCAGTGTCTGTAAGTCACTTGCTTTTTTGAGAAAGGTATATTCCAAAACCAAAATTGAATACCACATCAAGATTTTTTAATGTTTTTAAAAATTTTCAGCAATTATTACTTGTCTTACTGTATCAACCTAGTATTGTTCCTAAACCTATCCGCAGCATGTGGAGAGTAGCTCACGTCACAATCAGATTCTTAATTAATTACCTGTAGCTTGCTATCTTAAAAATACACTTTGAAAAATGGTATGTTAACCTTTTAATTTTTTTTAACCTAATGAAATAACCAACTTGTTTTGTGACCTGTAATTCTGAATCTGATTGAGTTTTCAATATACTGTAATTCACAGATTTTCTCCCCTCTAGCGCTAGGTTTGTATCTGTCACATGGTTTTCAGTGTTCCTAATGAGCTGTTAACAAGCTGTCAATTACCTATGCAAATGAGGCAAGCAGAAATGGAGGGGTTGCTGTACCTAGAGTTAAAGTGTGCTACCTCAGATTGTTACGAAATAAATCATTTCGGTTTTAATAGCTGTCTGCGCCCATGTGGCTTGTGTCATGTAGGCACTTTTTCATTATACTATTTACCCAGCAATAAAATGCTGCAGGGGACTTTGAGGGTGATTAAAAAGCTGAGGAGGAGGGGAACTCGCACAATCAACTTCATTTTTTCCTGGTTTGCACCTTCTGCTCTTCTTGGGTCGGGGCTACAAGGCTACAAGCTGTCAGGTGCCCCCAGCCCTGTTGAAATCAGTGACAATTCAGGAGTTCAGGCCTGATCCTGCCAGAATATTTAACAAATGTCCCTGCCAAGATATGTAATGGAGCCTCAGGAGTACATAAATTTAAAGAGAGGATCTAGGATTTGAAATCTTGAATTTTGGAGAGAAGACTAGATTTTATATATGTATTCTCAGCTTCCTAAGAGCTTTTTACAGAAAGGCCTGGCAGGAGAAATCTTGCACTTTTATTTGTGTTATCCTGCAAAGAATTCTTTCCCCTTTGCTAAAGTCAATGAAATTTTGCCTTTAAATCCTGTTTCCCTTTGCTTTCACTTGCAATTCATGCTTACTGTAAAGCATTTTGTGATACTTTGTATGAAGAATGTTACATAAAATGAAATTGCATTGTATTTATGACTGGCACTATAATAACGCTCTATCAGTGTTTCCATTATAAGCCCCCATTATTGAGGGCTTTAAAACTCACCCGTAAAAATTCACTGTGGACTGCAACATGGTCTATGAAGGATACACAAATCCCTTTGGCTATTTTTGAGTTAGAATAAGTGAAATCAAGAATGGAAATTAGACTTTTAGAGGTTTCCTCTCATTTTGGTATGTGTATGTGTGTATATACATATTTATATTTTAAAGGATGGGTCAGAAGCATTTTTTCCATTATTTAAGAATGCATTTTCAAAAAACACCTTAAAAAGTTAATGGATCGCATTGTTTTATTCCCATACCTAATCAAGGATGCTTGTTAAATCTTCTGGTAGGATCAGACCAAGACTTCTGAATTGTCACTGATTTCAACAGGGCTGGGGGCACCTGACAGCTCGTAGCCTTGTAGCCCAGGCCCAAGAGGAGCAGAAGGTGCAAACCAGGAAAGAATAAAGATGCTTGTGGGAGTTCCCCTCCCTCTCAACTTTTTAATCACCCTCAAAATCCCCTGCAGCATTTTGTTGCTGAGTAAATTTGCACACTCAGCTAGCTCAGCTGAAAGGTCATTGGCATATGTACTTTTCTCCTGTCCTTATGTCCACTATGTTTAAGGTTCAGGGACCTGAAATTGTGCACACTGAAGCCAGGAAGCCTGGGGTGAAACAGAGAGAAGTGTTCTGGTAGGAAGCCAGAAGGAGAGAAATTTGAGAGATATAATGACATAAAAACCAGTAAATAGAAATGAATTAAATAAAAATCAAGAATGTCTTTTCAGATGGGAGAAACCCCAAAGGAGTCCGCAGGGGAATTAGTAGGCTGAATCTTGCCCTGATCAATCCTGATGGAAGCTTTCTGGTCAAAATGTCAGTGGTAACTTTATTTTCTGCTGGTATGTACAATAATCCTTTTGTTCCATCTGCAAACACTAGGGGGTAAATTTTTAGTGTGATGCTTAGGGACTTAGCTGTAGGACTCCCATTAACGATAATGGGAATCATGTAGCTTGAGCACTCTGCATCGTGCTGAATATTTACCCCTCAGTTCAGAGCACTCTCTCGTTGAATTTTTAATTATATTTACAGACAAATTCCATAACCAAATATCATCAGCTCTCAAGCAGATTGTTTTATTAAAAGGTGCAGATTTCCAACTTCATTTTGAGCTGCAACCTACAGTGATTGGTTTAGCAGCTGAGTAATTTTTTTTAAGTGTCTATTTAATAATGCTTGATTTGTCAGCTTCAGAGCATTTGGGAGACAATAAATATTAGAAAGCATCCCACCCTGCATGCATGTGCTAGAGAAATGCAAAATGTGAATATTCTACCTTGCACCAAGCTTTCAAAAGGTGTGTCATGATACAACTTCTCTACAAGCTCTTTCTGGGAAATACAACTTCTGCATAAATCTCTGGTTAGAATCGGTAGTAGTACACATTCAGCACTAATATGGTATTGGGGATGTAGTTCTATTTGCATTTGTGAAGATAAATGGTAGGAGTGAAAAAAGTTAGGAGATATGCCCAAGGCGAAAGGGGTTAATGTAAGATAGGACATTAGAAATCAAGAGTCTCTCGCTTCTCTGCTCTGTAACCTATGCTTAGACAAAATCTAATAAACACCAGTATAAGCAGATATAGAAGGGATGGCACTTGTACTGATCTGCTTAGCTCCTCTCTGAGGCATACTTCCCATTGCTTTTGCAGTTCTTCACTCTTGAAGTAGCAAAAACCAGCTCTGCTGTGACCCTGTTGAAGTGACCTGTGAAGTAAGAATGATTCTGCTAGCTTGGTTCATGTTTGTCTGTCTGGGACAGTAGAGATGCTCTTTGTTTTAAGATATGGGTGAGATTAATGTATCTTTCCAGGTGTTTTGTAAAGGAGACTGAAAGGCTGATCAGCTAATCATGGAGGGTTGTGCTGTAGCTACTTTCTGGTGCAGCTACTCTAGGGACCCAAATGCCAGTCCTCAGCTGCTGTCAGCAGAGGTGTTATGAATAAGAGTGCAAATTGTTACAGCTTTTTAGTGCCACTCATGACTGATACATTTCACGTGTCACTTTGGCTTGTGCCAAAGGACTGAACTGACACAGAGCAATCATGAGAACAAACAAGCACAAAAACATTTGACTGAGCCTTTTGGTCCCTTTCAGTTTCTTCCCAGATGATGATTAGTTGTCCTCAGTTGAAACAGCTGTTTCAAAGTCTGTGCCCATGAAAGTTTGCCTGTATAAGAGGTTGCCTTTGAAGATTTTTTGGTACTCTCTAAATGGACCCAAGAGATCTATAAACTTAAAGTTTCTGTATCAATCAGTGCAAAAGAACTTCCCTCATGTGAAAGCGTATGCTTTGGCTCCTTTAGGAAGTGCAATGTCTTCTGTGGAAGGGCTAACTGCATTTGAACAACTAACTTGAGAGCAGAGACCCACCCAGGGTATGTTTATACTGAATCCATTCAATTTATGCTACAATCACTAAAGTTCAGATAAAACACATACTGCTTCCCCACCCTTTCCAGTAACCTACCAGTGTGTAGAACAGCAATGCATCGCCTCTGCGTGCCCCCAGAGTTTGGGTTTGCAGTCCCACAGTTCCCTCCCCACCAGAGTGGGACTGGTGGAGTGTCCATTTGACTTTGCTAGAACATTACTGAGCACCCACTGCCATTCATGCAGTCTTGAATTAGGATTGATCCCCTCTCAAAGTCAGTGGAAATCCCCATTATGAAAGATAGCCTGAGATCAAACCTGAATATCCTTTGAAAAAAAAAAAAAAAAAGAATACCGATCAGTCTGTCTTCCCAATACTGGTGATTAACAGTGCAAGACAATGCAAGAACATCCACAATATTTTCCCCAAGAAAACTTTTTTTCTTTTTGTATGCTAATCTTATATCTGAATATGTAACCTAATCCTACTATTCATATTTCTGCCCTTGGTAATCATCAGCCTGTCTCTAATGTTTCTTTTGTTCAGAAAAGGTAAACTCTTCTCACTTTTCAGTAACAGATTGCACAAAGGTAACTTTATGGTATATATTACACTCACAAAGCAGTTTTCTCCATCTTGCAATCACTTTAAAAAAAAAAAAAAAAAAAAAGAACTTCTTATCTCATCTTCCTTCCTGCATGAATGTCTGAGATAATCAATGAAGTTCCTGTGTAGAGAATAAATTGAGCTCGAATGGCCCCTCTTAAACTGTACAATCAAAGAAAGAGGAGGTTTTTTGCTGATGATTTTGATATTCAGTTTAACTTTCTTCACCAGGCTGATAGCTCAGTGAAAGTGAGGTCAATCTGACCACACTCTTCCTAAAGGATCCTCTTCTGAACCACCTACTTGAGTATACATCTCCTGACAAATCAATGGCAGAATTGAGAGGTATGTACTTTATCCAGAAACCTGGAGGCTGATTGTCCTTTGCTGTGCATCTTATATAGCCGTTTATGTCAGTGCAGAGTGGGTGTAAGACAGTGCCTGATAACAACAGTAATGTTTAGCATCTGCATCCTGGTGATGTAAATGCCTGCCTGAAGATTCAGGACAACAGAGATGCTGACCTCTATCCTACAACACGAAGAGATTCAGATTGTGGCAAGTCTGGGGGCATATGGGCACTCACATACATACTCCCCAAAACTCTTTCTGTTAAAGGGTGGTAAATGAGTGACAATTTTAAACTCAGATTCTGGAGTTACTGATTCAGAAATCTAAGGTTTTTGCATGGCAGATCTTGGAGGTAAAGCATTAAGAAAAATATAGGAATTCACAGAGACCAAGAAACCTTCCCTTTCCACTTTCAATATAATTCTGCATTTCTTGGCCAGGAACATTTGCTGCAAGCTCTGGGGTAGGGTCTGTCTCACTCCTGTGAAGTTGTGGCATGTTGGGGATGGTCCACAAGAGCAACACAAGTGTAACAAGTGTAACTGAAAACTCCCTAAACGTTATTTTGTTAAATTATCCAGAGCCGACCAAATTTCTCAGGAGTGAACAGCAGTTGTTTCAACCAGTTCAGATCTGTCTCTAGGGTTACTGTCCTCAGACATTTATCAGTATAGGACTTCCCTGCTCAGGATGAGAAGGTAGCTATAGAGGAGGAACAAAGCTCAAGGGCAGATCTGAAGTGCTGAAAAATTATTTAGCTTGAGAGAGTTCCTTAAAATTCACACCTAGTGTCTCTGAATCTGTGCCTTACACTTGGGCCTGAGAGGTTTCATTGGTGAATCAGATTCATCTTTTCATGGACAGACCCTCATCCTCCCCTCTCCTCCCAAAAGTTTTCTGCAGAGCTTGTTTGCATCCTGATGTGAAATGAAGTGGTATGCGTGAGAATAAGGGAATCACATCCTGGGTAATATCCATTATATTGCTCTCTATTAGTTCTCAATTCTTGAGAGTGCATTACTGCATTGTTTCTTTTGTGCCAAAGCTATTCCATCAAGGCCAGTGCTGGCTTACTCAATTTGTATCAATGATTTCTTCTAAGGCAGCTTAGACAACATGTTGTAATATATATTATACTATGTGATTTTTAAATCAGCCTTGCAAATGTATTATAAAAATTTCACAGCTCTTCAGATAAATCCTATTGTCCATCATTTCTAGTGATGATTGCTGATTAGCAGAAAACTAAGAGATTATTTTTATACCATAAAAAGATCATATGAGTGAACACAATTCTTCAGGAAGCTTAGGAATGAGAATTTTTCTTTGACCCATATTGTAGAAATCTTTTCAGTTGTCTTGTAAAAGAAGAAACAAAAGACATTAAAAAATTTTGGAATTGTGTATGTTACAATACAAAAGTGTCAAAAAGTTAAATGTGGATTGAAACATATTTTCACTTACTCTGAATTACAATTGTATTCACATAATTTTTGCAGCTGAATAAATAAATGAAAGTTTGTTTCTTCAATTTTAAGTGCATTAAAGTAATGCTACTTTTGAGTTTTGTGAATGCAATATTAGACGGCTAAGATCACATTTTTATTCTAGAAAGGTTGCAATATTTTAAAATTATGTTAATATTTAGGACTATTGGAACTATATGATCTTGGAACTAGATGATCTTTAAGGTCTTTTCCAACCAATACCATTCTATGATTCTATGATTCTATGCCCATCTTAAAGCTTTTTTTTAAAAAAAAAAAGGTTTTTTACCTTTGTTCTTTTGTTCTTACCAGGAAAAGTTGTAATTGCTGCAGTGCTTTTAAAATTCTCTTGTATCCCATATTAGCAGTGAATGATGCTAATGTACAGTTGTTTTTCTTAACAACGTATATTGCATAGTCAAACTTTCTGTGAATGGCGAGTGATATTTATTAACCTAAAAAGTCTTAAACCAAATACAGGGGACAGCCCAATCCATACTGTGTATGTAGCCAATCTGTCACTTACAAGCAGAGAGGGCAAGGCTGTTGTGTTACTCAGTACAGTTTCAAGAGAACCATAGCACTGTCAGTTCCACTTGCACCATTTACAGCTGCCTGGGGGTTGCTCTGTTTTGTCCTAGATAACCTGGAGTATATACTGTGGTAGCTGGGAAAGGCTGTAGCACATTGTATGTTCCTACAGAGAAAAGTGATACCAGCACCCTGCAAGGCAGCAGTGCTCTGTCCCAGCTGAGACTGCCATCTCTGCATTGCCTTACACCTGCTCCATGCACATAGGGGTGCAAGGGGCAGGCGTAGGAGAGGGGGTATTGTTGAGTGGCCCTGTTAAACAAGGCTGAATTGAGGACGTGCAGGACTTGGGCATGGTTCCCTGCTGCCAGCCCTGCCACCCCTCAAGCCTCAGCAGGTGAAGTTTAGGAAGCTCCCTGCAGTCAAAGAGTCCTGACCTTTCACTATGACCACTCAGCCAGGTTTTTTTGTTTGTGTTATGGTCACCTTTCTACTCAAAGGCATCACTGACCTACCTTCTCACACTAAATATTCAAAAATTTTCATTGTGTACAGGCCAAAATGGTGCTGTGTGTTTATTTGAAAGATAAAGTTTAAGAATAGAAGTGTATGCAAGACAAAAGGGAAAAGGGGCGGAAGGGGAGAGGATTGATGCTAGTAGGGATAGATGAAGATCAGGAGGAATTCAGGTTGTTTATCAGAAAGATGAAGCTGAAAGGCATGTAAATCCACTTAACAGCTTGAAAACAAGTAGCCACATTAAAGGAAGTAGAAATAAAGTCAATTAGTGGCAGGAGGCATTAGTTGGGGGTATCAGCTGGTGAACAGTGACTAATTTGATATAGTCTAATCGCATAGTTTGGCTATTTGTTTACCAAATTGAGATCTAAACATTGCTCCTTCCAGTGCAATACCTTCAAAAAAGAGGGTGTCTGGAATTATCATAAGATCTGATACATTCCTTAATTGAAATTGGTTTTGAATAGCTGTAACACGTGATGTATAACCCAAGAAGCAAATAGTTGCTGAGACATGGTGTGAAACATGGCTGTTTGGGGAAGCTGAGGATGCGTGAACAGACTGGGGACTGGGCTAACCTGTGAATGTGCACATGGAGGTTCCCAAGCACATGCACCAAGAGTGACCCTGCAGAGACAGTTCCCTATCTGCTGTACTTAGTTTCTAACACACTCTTTATTGTCAGTTTGTCCTTTATGGATGAAATGGGTCAAGAATGCCAAGAATCAGCTCACTTCTCAGTGACAAGCCAGTAGAAATGAACTAATACACATCTGAAGGTTGTAGGTACCTTGTACACCTTCATAAGAGCCTGGGCAGCCCCTCTAGTGCTGTTTACTATCTGGCATTAACAGGAATGGTTAGGGGAAAAACAGAGGAAACCAACGACATGTAAAGTGATTTTTTTTTTTTCTGACAATCAATGGTTTAGCAATTTCCTGAATCAGAGGTTATATCCAGACAAGAAGCTATCCTCCACAAATTTGTCTGATCTTTTCAAATCTATTAGTATTTTTTACTTCTTATAATCATCTTGCAGCAGAAAATTCACACAATTATGTGCTCTGTGGAAAAAATTGTTTCCTCTGTTCTAAATGTGATGCTTGTTCATTTCATTGGGTGCCCCTTCCTTCTGATGCTGTGGGAAGAGAAGTAATCAATGCCTATGTGTTTCCACTAGGTTGTTTATGACCTTACACATCTCTATCAAGTCCTCCTTAATTATCTATCTTACTCATTAAAAAAATGTGAATTTCTCACATATCCTTTGTCCTCAGCCATGCTGCCCTTCTCTCTACCTTTTATAGCTCTTTGTCAGATTTGATGACTAAGTCTGGGCATTTTGTTCAAAGTTTTCCTCCCTCTGCCTCATTTGCCCATCCAGCCATTGTCAGTATATATGCTGCAGCAAGAGGAAGGGCATCCAGTAGAAGAGGGTTTCTGCAGCAATTTTGCCATTGCATTCCTGAAAGTACTGTGCCCATTCTGAAGCTAACCTCAAAACAGCAAGAGCTCTGTCTGTATCACAGGCAGTATTTATATTGCCTGTGATCTGTTAAGTGAAACAAGGGGCTGCTGTGTGTATCTCCTTTAAAGGACCTATTTGATATTACACTGTGTCTGTAATCATACAGGTCATGATTCAGCAAGAAGTTACCCATCTTTATGCAGAGAAACAACCTCAGTTAGATGCTTAGAGTTAGGTGTGTGTTTAATTATTCTTCTAAATTGTTTTAAACAACTGTTGTGAAAGGTGGGCA
>NW_010331184.1:5389-24234 GCF_000700745.2 Antrostomus carolinensis | reverse complement strand
CTGCTTGCTATCAAGTATCATAAGTGCGGACAATGCTGAACTGATGCTTTCGAGAAACAAAAAATCACTTCCCAAATGACTCCATGTATTAGGGTACTGAGCCAGTTTGAACAAGAGCTGGAATGTAAACGAAGTTCTTTTTCTTTGCAGGGAGGGATGAATATCAGTCAGGAACAAAAGAACAAGTGAAAAAAGTATCCTAGGCAATTTTTGCAAAGAATTTCTTACTTTAGATTGGTTTGAGGATCATCAGGATTGGACCTTAGCACCAGTAACCTCCAGCAGATTGCAATGGCTCTGCCTTTAATACACTTCCACCCTTGTGTGTTATACAGCCGTAATACTGAACACACAAGGCAGACAGCTGCCCTGAGGCAGTCCCCGTAAAAACTTTCATATCACAACGGAACTGAACGTACCATTATAACACTATGTCTCCTCTTCTCCATGGTAAGAATTGTTCTGAAAACCAGGCAATGTCATGGAAATGTTATAATAGACACATTCAGAATATATGGGTGAGTTAGTCATCCTCAGTGATACATTGAAGCTGTTCCTTCTACTGTACATAGAGCAGGTTAAATATAATTAACATTGGTCAAAGGGTCCTTTTACTTTACATACTTTATGAATGTATTACTTCAATTATCAAGAAGGAAAAAGGGAAAGTGCATTTCTTAATATATGCTGGTATAAGCTCCTCTAAGTCATTTCCATCGCTACATGCATTTTTGTTCTCCGAGAAGCGTGAATATTTTCTCTCTCCCTAAATCCCATAATTGTTTTATTGCTACATTTAAAAATGTAAATAATCATTCCCCTCCCCATAATAAATTAGATGCAACCTGTCTAGCTCTGAAAATGAACATTTCAATATCTTCAGACACACAATGACATCATATCAATATTTAAAATCATTTTATGCATGTATTCCAGGTTGTCCAACTTCATTAAGGGCATTCATCAGCCCTCTGGCTACAGTGTATTCCCATTGGAGTTGTAGGCCTCAGGCCCTACCAAACAGAAATTTAAACTAACTTGCCTTTTTAATTCACATTATTCTCAAATATTCTCTTTTTTAACCCCCTGCCATGACTAAGGCTTTTAGACTTGGCTATGATTTTGTGCATATCAACATTTAACAGGCAAAACTGCCATTTTTATGTCAGAACTTGAGTACATGAAAATAATAGTCTTTTCTCTTTAATTTCCCTCCTTTTCTTTCGCCATCCATCCCTATTTCCTGGGTGCAATAATAACCATGTTTCTTTTAATGTTATACGCTAAGTTAATAATTTGAGCTACAGGTTGATAGGGATATGGGGTTGTTGGTTTTTTATGTTTAAAAATTTAAAAACATTTCAAACTTATTAAGTTTCATTCTTTTTCTCTCTCTTTCTCTCCACAAAATAATAAAAAACCCACCTCTTGATCTATTTTTTATACAGCTGAGGATGCACTGCATGAATACATATCCCTGCTAGTGGCATGAAACACTGTTGTATTAGTATAAAACTTTTTTTCCCAACAAGCAAAACAAACAGTCTTCCCATTGGTATGGTCTATGGGGTGGCTGCACATCTGCTCCCAAACATGTTTAATGACCTTCGAAATTCCTAAGTAAAATTCACACACACTACTTAGCACAAAAAAGAAAATTGCAATATCAAAAAAACCCTTTCATTACTCCTGGTCAGACACTGCCAATTTGGCTGAAGCTTCTGATTTATCTTCCCAAATTTGTGTGGAAAGAGTTTAAATATCCATCATTTGTTACAAAAAAGGATGGAAGCATGTGCAAGTAGCCAAGTTAATGCAACATGTGTCTGCGGATGGAACAAGCCTGGGGGAAATATTTGGGTCTAAAAATGTAAAAGTTGGTGCAATACATGTCAGTGTTACTAGCTCTTCTGTCCGAAATGTTCTGACCATGTCATAAATCTGTATGTGGCCAGAAACCTAACAAGTGTATGTACACTGATGGGTTATGACCCATTTGCTTCCAAAAATAAAAAGTGAAAGAAGGAGGAATTAAAAGAATAGAAAAGAAACAGTAACTGCAGGGCTAGATTTTGGATCATTTTTCCATAAGCATCATTTTTTTGAAACAGCTGTACTGCTCTCAATTTCCTTCTGCTCTCTGCATCTCTCTTCCCTCTCCCTCCCCACCTTGTTCCAGTGTTCCTGCAGCCACTTTTTTTCCTTATGTCACTCCAGCCCTCTCCCTTTCTTAATTTCTGGCTTTCACAGCCCTCTGGATTGAAGACCTCACTTAGTTATGACATACAATGCAGTCTGTCAAAGTAAGGGAAGTTCAACCTGCCCCAGTTACCTGGGATTCCTTTGGCGGTGGTACAACTAATCACTGTCTACTTTTCCTTCTAGAAAGAAGCAGGTGCCATCTCATCTGTTGAGGTCCTGGATACCATTCCCATACAGCAAAGCTCTGAGTCTCAGTTTCTCAAAGTCATAGAAATCCACAAAAAGATTCAGCCTCCTGGAGCCAAAGTTTGCTGCCTGCAAACAGTATTTAGCTCAAGGTTTCCATAAAACTGTACCTTATGACAGCTGAGAAGCTGCTTGAAATACTCACACTGTCGCCCAGTAAGCTCCACAGTCCTTATGACAGCTGAGAAGCTGCTTGAAATACACTGTCGCCCAGTAAGCTCCACAGTGGGGTTTTTTTTTGTTTTTGTTTCGTTTTGTTTTGTTTTAAAAAAACCACCCTAATTATTATCAGACTTACTCCTTTAAAAGCATCCAGGAAAATGTCCCACTCTTCAGCCATGAAGTGCTCTGAGTAATTTTGTCTCCTGTCCCAGTGGGGATTACCCTTATTGTGGCAGTCTGCTGTGCCAGGCATGCCCAGATACCTTCATTTACGGTCTTCATCTTGAGGGCAATGCTAGAGAAGAGTAGCTCACTGGTGACAGCCACCCAGTCAGTGAAGGCAGTCTGGAGTCTATGAATCTGCTTGTTTCCTCTTTGCAGTCACCAGCCAACCTGATTATGAAAGAATTTGTGTCCTTTGAAACCACTGGCAGGTACTCTGCAATAAATGAATTGGCTTTCTTCCTGGAGATCATGGTCGCCCCTGCTATGCAGTCTCCAGGGCAGGCTGCCCTTGGAGCCAAAACTTATTCTCTCAACATACTGCAAGGGCAAGCTAATCCTAACATTTCCATTGCCAGCCAGGCCCTATCTGCAGATGGACAAAAAAACCCCCCAAAAAACAAACAAAAAAAAGAGCTGGAAAAGAGAAGGTGTTTGAGACAGTGAATGCCCCTGACTGTTTAAGTAGATCACTGAGAAGGATGACAGTGGTGGTGGCAGTGAAAGGGCAGTCAAGATTATATATCTGGATACTATTGCAGTAAGTTATATAAATAAGAATAATAACAACAGGAGAAGAGAAAGGGAATGGGGCATGTGAAGTGACCATGGTAAGGAACAGAATGCGAGAAGAGAACTTTGAAAACAAAGCTGTGGAGGAAAAGAATCACCATTACAGGGAATAAAGAGAGAAGGCAATGGAAAAAGAGGAAGAAATTCAGGAAAAAGGCAAGCAGACAGGAGAAAAATAGAGAGGGAAAGACACAGAAATACAAAGTAATGAAAAGAAGCAGAATACTAGGAAAACTGGAGACATACTTAAACTGCAAAAAATCCAAAACTGAAGCTAAATGAGAATAAATAGCATGGAAAAGAAAAGAAAAAGTAAAAAAAGAAAAAAAAAAGAAAAAAAGAATGCCCAATAAAGAAATAAATGTAGAAAACATTTAAAATGAAAAAGAAAAAAAAAAAAGATAAAGCGATTCTATAGACATGGAGGGAGAATATGAGTGGGAAACTAAAGGCAGTTTTCCATTTTGTAAAGTACTGGAAACCTGCCCATAAAAATGGCTATATAAAAACTTGTCATTACTGTTGTTTATTTATTGCCGCTTTCTCATCAGGCAAGCTACACCGATGTAGCTATGTCCAGGCCTTGGAAGAGGACGTTTCCACTTACAATACTAGTTTAGATAAAAAGGTCTATATTTATGTTTGCAGAGACCTGCATAGTGCAAATGAAAGTAGTTTGCTGGACTGATGAAGCAATGTTTTCCTCTGGGTCCTGGGCTCCACATCCACTCCCTTCCAGGACAGGTATGTCCCACACACGTAATACCTGTACATGTTGTTGACAAGTCTCTCCCTCCTTGAGGCTGCAGGCATCATAGGGAGTAGTGTTTCAGGTCAGGCTTGAGGTACATTGAGAGAGGAAGGCACATGGGGGAAGTTGCAGAGTGCCAGACTGTGCTGCGCCTGGCTAAGGCCAGTGCTTTTTGCTCTCATTTTCACGAGGACATCATTCATTCATAAATTTTTTAAGGGGAAAGAATCATTGTTTAATGAACTTTTGTGAAGAAAATGGAGCAAGGGAGAAAAGAAACACTATGAGCTCCTTAATCCCTAGACTTACGACCTGCATAACTCCTATCATTGTGTTCTTTAGACAGACTTCCTATTTAGCCGACATTAAATTTGTATGCTCCCACATGGTTGAGTTGCTACTTTTTTTATCCATGCAGCTGGGATTCTCTGAGGGAACATGATGGGTCAGGGGGAGGAGAGGAGGGGAGGACAGCCATCTCCAAAATGCGGTGGACATGCCTTTCGAGCTCTACGCTGATTGCACTCAGGCAGGTACAAGCTAACGGGAATTGGCAGTGGCAGCCATGCGAACGATGTCATAGTTGGTTCCTCTGTAGCTTTTTGTTCTTCCGAGAGCACTGAAAATGTGGGTGTGCATGTTAAAACTGCCCTATGAGGCAGCTCTGACATGTGGGGCTGCCTGGCACAAGCACAGCACATAATAACACAAAGTGTTTGGCAGCGTTACAGGGCTAATCTTTACGTAACTGTTCCCGAACAACTTCTCTAGTGCACTGAGCACAAACAAGCTTTCCATCAGCCTTCGGCTGCATGCAGATTGTCTTGTGTCGCCTGCTTCTCTGCTGAGCAAATACTGGCTGTGGTCATGGCAAGGAAAACCTTCTTTTGCATTCGTAACTGCCTCTCCCTGAATTGCCTCCTCGTTTTCCAAGGCTATTCATAAACCATAGGCATGTTTGTCAAGAATGTCCCCTTTTAGAGATTTTTTCCTCTTAAGCACAGATGTATACAGGAAATTATGTTGTGGATTGTTTTCAGGAGAGCAGTGGGAAAACATGGTCTGATTTTCAATGGTTGCTCCCCTGTTGACTAAAGTCATAGGAGAAGGGATGTCTTTTATAGTTAAGACATTGGTGTGGGACTTTGGGGACCTGAGATTGGAATAATAATGTTTCATTCCTTCTACCCTTTGCCCCTCTTGTCAGATTTCAATGTAAGCTCTTTATGATTATCTCCTATGGTTTTATTGCCTGGTTCAATGGGGCCTGGTCTCCCTTAAGGCTTTTGTGCTGCAGACAGCAACACTAGGGCACACACTGACAATAACAAAATCAGAGAAAGAAAATAAAGACAAGAGCTTCCCAAGCACCTTTGATCAGTGCTGGTAATGGGCCTCCTGCTCTTACACAAACGCGATCAGGTGCAAACCTTTCCTTTGACATGCAGAAGATGAGTGTTTCTAGCTGTCTCTCCAGACCTCAGGTACAGCCATCCACCCAGTGCCACCCAGTGCCACCTCCCCAACTGCAACACTCCTCGATCTGGGTGCTCTTTTCACTGTGTAGCTCAGCCACAACACATGTGCTGCTGCACAGCAAAGCCATGTGGCAAATATATGGAAGTATGTACGTTTCTCAATGCTGGAATAGAGCCCTAATTTTGTTGGCAGTAAAGCTGTCTCTCCTTCTTTCCTCGGAGCTGGGCCTGCAGCATTCCCCAGTCCCACAGACATAAACCCTCCCTGGATTTCTCCCAGTGTGCTCCGCGTTCATCCTTGGCAGCCACTGCAGGAGGGGCAATGCCTCTGTCTCTGTGCTTGGGGAGGTTTAGCTCCCGGCTCTGGGCTCATCTCACTGCCTCCAATGCAACATAGGTCAAACCAGGGAACCTCTCTTGGTTCTCAGTTTAATCTTAGTCTTGAGGAAACGTTGCATACCAGGAGGGAGGCAAAGAAAAGCGAGATCGCCAGACCCAAGTGTTCCATAATTGCGAAGATGATTTCTGAATACTGAGCTTTAAAAATAATTTGGTTTGTGTGGGGAGGGGTGGGAAGAGGGAGAACTTTCTGTTTTCCTGCTGGGATTTGGAGTCTATAGTTTCCTGGGGACACATTACCAAGTTTTTATCATCAACCATAGGGGCTACAAAACACTCTCTCGTGTTAAATGAAAGCTGCAATTCCCCCTAGTCCTACAAACTGAGGATCTAGAGCTTTAACCCTGACTAAATCACAACAAAATCTTTAGAATTGGGCTGTGCAAGATGTCTCTCACCACAGAAAGAAAAATCCATACAAAAAAAGTTGTTAAGCAGTCCTGGGCAAGTGCAAGTGTTAAGAGAGCAAGCACTCGGATACAGCCAGGAAGAAGGAGAAGCATTTTTGGTGATGTGAAGGAAGTTCCTGTAGCCAAAGGTGTGGAGATAGGGTCACTGCTCTATTCCCAAGACCATCCTATTTCTCTGGTAGCGTATTGATTTGTGGATCTCTGCAAAGCATACAGACCAGGTCAAAGATATCCTGACAATTCTCTTTAATCTCTTGAAGGTATGGATTTTTTCTTCTCTTGCCTAGCCTTTTCTCCACCTCCCTTTCACTTTCAGCTGGTTTCAGGGCAGGAGGGGTTAGTGTTGCTATTTTGATTACTCTCCTCCTTTTGTTTTACATAAGGTTCAATTTTTAAATCATTCATGAGTTTGCCTACAATGATAGAATGATTTTTGAATTGCTTCCAAAAAAGAAGTGTGTGTTAAAAAAAAAAAGAAACTGAAGTGCTCCAGTAATTTTAAATTGTTTTTCATAGTCCATGCCCAGAACTCTGATCCTTTCCAAATGCAATGTTTCACTTTTTTTTTTTTTTTTTTTTTTTTTTTTAAGAGCACTTCATTTTGGGAGTGAATAGTGTGCTCTGGGCATGGGCACTGCAGACCAATTTAGATTTCCTAGATTGCTTCAATAATCTGAAGAGTACTCCAGTCATTTTTAACTGTTCTCTACCACATGCCTACAAACCCATTCATTTTTAAACTGAAGTGACTATACTTAAAAAAAAAATCTGTTGTTCATTTGAAATTGTTCCATTCTGTATATCCATAGACTTCAAATTCCAACAAAGAAACTTAAAACAACATTTTACTGTAACAATGTGTTAACACTTCATGACATAACTTTATCGGTCAACATTTTTAATGCAATCTTCCTTATCTGAAGCAGGACCATGTCACCACTGCCGGTTTACCGCAGGAGACATTCCCGTAATTAAGGAAGCCAATGTTTACAGTTCTGGTATTTCCCCCACAGTGTCTCTCCTGTATTCAGCCCTGAGATTACATTTCTTTTATGGCTTTTTAACCCACAGATAAAAATGCTTTTGCAGATAGTTAAAAGACCCAATGCCTTTATGGCATAAATATTTTATTTTAAGTTTTGGTATGGAGTGAAATACATCACTAAAAATCTCACAGGGCATCAGTGGCAGAAGGAGGAAACAGTAAAACACAAGAAATTTCAATCCTTTTCTTCCTTCCTGTTGCACGTGTGCCATATAGGGTAGGTTACTTCTGGTACTTATACTATTGTATCTAGACTGTTACTTGTTGCTGTTCTTCAGGGAGTACTTATATTTCAAATACCACCCAGAAGAAAAAGTTCATGATCTGTTCTGTGAGGATTTCATGCTCTAGTTCCCTCCCCTGCCTTTACCTTGCATATAGAAAAAGTTATTCTTAATTCATATTTCTACAAAGAGTGTCTGTATTTCTAAGAAATATGAGCATCATGTTCCAGGGAGACTCTATGCTGCCTTAACTAATTAAAGCTTAACAGTAGGGCAGTGTCATGCTATACTTTGCAGTCCACCTAATGTCTTATTCAATCATGATTTAGCATTAAAATTATTGGAAGGCGGCACAGTTTGCATTGATCTGCTGCTGGAACAACTTTTTTGCTAAATGAGTGCCCATCTTTCACAAGAAGCATTAAGAGGGCATGGAGGACACACGAACATGTTCTGGATTATGACCTCCGTGGCAGCCCTGTGCTGCTTCTGGGGAAAGAGCTGCCCTAAGGCTCGTTTTGTAGTGTCTCTCCTGCAGGGAGAGGCTTTGGTGGTGCTTTAGCAACTCTGTTGCTGAGGTACTGTAGCTAAGATCATGGCTTTTTTTTTGGTCTTAACATTTGTTAAGACATCAGTGGAGGTGCAGAGCACTATGTATTTGTAGCCTTAAAGGTCTTCTTGAGATTGCTAAGACATGATGCTAAGGACAAACCAGAACTAAGATTCCGGTTCCAGAAAATGTTCAAAGTCAATTCAAGCCTATTGTGCCATTTGTTTAAGTCAAATTTTGCTCTTCTCAACTGCTACTGAGAATTTTAATGAGAAAAATAGTCTATATGAGTAGTTGATGGGCAGAGAAAAATATTGTAAACATAACAATGCTGTTACCACTTAATAACTACTGATACGTCCTGCATAGGAAATTCATACTGTTTTCAGGAATCCTGCAGGCATAGGGTTAGCTCATCTGTACCAAATACTTACTTTTCCTGCCTTACAAGATTTCTTTCTAAATTTAGCGTTTCAAAGAAGAAGGAGCTCTAGGGGCAAGAGAGATGGAGAATCCTGAACTTGAACTTGTGCGGCATTAGGATTTCATCCAATGATAGCTATTTCCTCTGCACGGCTGTCCCTGCCTTGTTAAGAAGACTATGGCATTTGCAAAGTATCAACTTTTGAATGAAATGTTAACTTAGTCCTAGCCACTTACAAAAAGTAAAGATCTCACAGCTAACAGACTGGTATCTTAATCAACTTCTGACTGGGTGATTACATTCTCCCTACTTATGTTCCCTGAAATTTCAATTGGGTACAATCTTGTGTGTTAAGTGCTTGCTCTGTTTCACTTCTGATGGAGCTGATTTTCAGGGGTAGCTGAAAAACTTTCATTGTCTACACAGACCTTTGTGCTCTTTTGGGAAGAATTTCTCTAATGTATATATATTAAAGATATGTTGTTGCTGGTTTGCTACAATATTGTGGCATGAATAAAAGAGATGCAGATAAGTGATTTCAATTATTTGTGAAGAAGAAATCAACATTTCTTTTACTTTCTCAAATCATGCTTCTAAAGTTAGATTCTGGGTAATATTGCTCCTTCGATTCCTCCTCTAAATATTAAGTTAATGTTATTCTAAAATTATTTTTACCACCTTTCTACTTCTAAAATCAAAGACACAGTTTCAGAAAACAAAACACAATATTGTTCCCTTATACTTAGCTTTGTAGAACTTAATCTGCTCTTAATCTACTTTATTATTTTTTTAAAAAACCTAATGTAACTCCATGGACATCAGTGAAATACTGTATTTAACTCTAAAGTAAACAAAGCATCATTATAGGCCAGAGTTACCTTCAGAAATTTATATGTGAAGGCAGTATCTGCTAATATAGTGGTGTACTATCATTCATCCTTGCACCTGTCCAGTTAGCCATAGATCCAGCCAAGCATAAGATATAGTGAAAAAGGATTCCATTCTGCAAGATTAAATCTTCAGTTAAATGAACCTAAAATGGCTTAGGGTGTGTTTGGCAAGCTAACCCATTGAGAATAAGTTAAAGAAAAAAGAGGGAGGAGGGGTTAAGCATGTATCTGTAAGGCTATGTCTACAACATAGAGACAACTCTGTGTATTTCATACTGATTTCTTTGTCCTTCTAAGCAATTGCTGTATTTTTAAATCTAATATATAAAATAAGAATAACCTTGGTCTACTTAGTAGAAATACCTGGCGGTAAATCTCCAATACAAAATAAGAATCGGTCCTTCCTTCTAGACCTGTTCATGTCCCCTAAAGTATCAGTAGATTCAAACTTATTAAGGGTCAGGTAGCAACCTCAATACAATGAAACAGAGGACACAGTCTTCCAGTTACTCACAGACCAGTGGATGTGGTCTATCTTGATTTCAGTAAGGCATTTGACACAGTCTCCCACAGAATCCTCGCTGCTAAATTGAGGAAGTGTGGACTGGATGACCAGGTAGTGAGATGGACAGTTAACTGGCTGGTGGGAAGAAGCCAGAGAGTGGTGGTCAGTGGGGCAGAGTCTAGTTGGAGGCTGGTATCTAGTGGAGTCCCTCAAGGGTTGGTACTAGGACCAGTACTTTTCAATATATTTATCAATGACCTGGATGAGGGAATAGAGTGCACTGTCAGCAAGTTTGCTGATGACACAAAATTTGGAGGAGTGGCTGACACGCCAGAAGGTTGTGCTGCCATCCAGCAAGACCTAGACAGTCTGGAGAGTTGGGCAGGGAAAAATTTAATGAAATATAGTAAAGGAAAGTGTAGGGTGTTGCATCTGGGCAGGAACAACTCCAGGTTCCAGTATAAGTTGGGGAGTGATCTATTAGAGAGCAGTGTAGGGGAAAGGGATCTGGCAGTCCTGGTGGACAGCAGGATGACCATGAGCTAGCACTGTGCCCTTGTGACCAGGAAGGCCAATGGCATCCTGGGGTGTATTAGAAGGGGCGTGGTTAGTAGGTCAAGAGAGGTTCTTCTGTCCCTCTACTCTGCCCTGGTGAGGCCACATCTGGAGTATTGTGTCCAGTTCTGGGCCCCACAGTTCAAGAAGGACGGGGAACTTCTTGAGAGTGTCCAGCTCAGAGCCACAAAAATGATTTGAGTGGAGCATCTCCCTTATGAGGAAAGGCTGAGGGAGCTGGGTCTCTTTAGCTTGGAGAAGAGGAGAATGAGGGGGGACCTAATTAAAGTTTATAAATATATAAAGGGTGAGTGTCATAAGAATGGAGCCAGATTCTTCTCGATGACAACCAGTAATAGGACAAGGGGCAATGGGTGTAAGGTGGAACACAGGAGGTTCCACTTAAACTTGAGAAGAAACTTCTTTATGGTGAGGGTGACAGAGCACTGGAACAGGCTGCCCAGGGAGGTGGTGGAGTCTCCTTCTCTGGAGACATTCAAAACCCGCCTGGACACCTTCCTGTGTAATCTCATCTAGGTGTTCCTGCTTTGGCAGAGGGATTGGACTAGATGATCTTTCGAGGTCCGTTCCAATCCCTAAAATTCTGTGATTCTGTGATACTTAGGACTGTGCAGAAAGACACAGGAACTACAGGAAATTAATCAACTTTAACCCCCTCATATGATGTCTGATTTTTAAATGTCTCTTATCAAAATAGCATCTCCAATTTCTGTTTTTTTCCCATGCATGTTCTCTAGCTGTAACTGTCTCTCTGCCCATGACAGGGTATTGGAACTAAATGAGAAAAACCTGCTGGAGTCTGTTCAGACTTTTAAATTACACTGGTTCTAACATGGAGCTCCATTGTATCCACCCTTGGAGACATTCCCAACCTGGCTGGCCAAGATTCTGAGCAAACTACTTTAGTTGACTCTGCTTTCGCCACTGGGTCAGTCTGGATGACCTCCAGAAGTCCTTGTCAGTCTCAACCATCCTGACATTCAGTGATTGTCAGTGGTCAGAACGACAAAACTAAATAGTAACATGGAAAGTCTTTCCTTGCTTTCATTTTGACTGGCTGTATAACAGTTTGCACCAAGGTTTCCCAAGCAGTGAGTTTAACCATAACCAGAAGTGCTGGGAGACATGGGGTGACCATGTCTGAGTGACTGTAGACAGAAATGATCCCATAAAATTTAGGGGGAGACAGAGCAACCATAGAACAAGTGCCATTGAGATAGGAAGCAAGAAGAGAGACACAAGGTGGAACTAAAAGCCCAAATTGGGGAAAGGGAGCTGGGTTGCAGGAAGTTGTTACACATTGCCAGTCAAGGCCTGACTACAGAAGATTTGGGAATCATTGGTCCATGATACACAGACTTTGTTGGCTGAGCTGTGCCAGAGGAAAAAAAAACATGTATTGGCAAAAGGAGTCTTTTTTCTTCAACTACCTTTTGAGTGACATAAGCCATGCAGCAAAGGGATTCTTGCATCTATACAGAGGGTGTTGTTGGCTTATCTATTTCAATTAAGGGTGTGATTTTTTTCATGCTTGTGACTGAAACAGCTTTGTTAACAACACTTTATAATTTAGACCTGGCTTGAAAGCTGTCCTGGCTCTCAAGCAATTGCAGAATGTTGGGGATTTTAGAGTGAACTCCTTTATTGATGGCAAAGAAATAAAAGGATACAAATGCAACAGTCATTTTGAATAGATTTTTTTTTTAATTGTTATTCACAGCACACGCAGTATTTCTTTTTTATTTGGAAAGGTGATGGCTGAATAAGCAAAAATAGCACCCTCATAGCAGCTGTGCAGCTTCATGGCAGGGCATCCACTGAAATACAGGCTTTCTTCATAATCAAAAGCCAAAAGGTGCCTGTTATGACCATATCCTAGCTAGAAAGGGCTTGTGATGTAGCTAAACTGCCAGACACTTCCATTGGAGGCTAAGTTTATGCTGGCACAAAAAGCTGATAAACCGATACAACTTCCTGAACAAGATAAGTATAGGGCAAAAGTACTCTTTTGTAGATAAAATGGCATATATGTCACAGGAGTTGCTACCATAGCTGTGTTGGTTATGAGAGGAAAGTGTGGTTTGCTTGCTTTTTGTCTTTTTTGTTTTGTTTTGTTTTGTTTTGTTTTGTTTTGTTTTGTTTTGTTTTTCTTCTCCATGATCTTAGGCAACATCACAGCACCAACAAAGCTTGACTGCCAGGATGGTGTATTTCACTGTAAATTTTTCCCATCCTGAAAAAAATCTGCTGTTTTTATGCAAGTCTTGTTTTTTTTATTCTTATCAGAGATCCCTGTATTTGGTCAGAGCAATAGTTCTGATGCGGCCAAAGTTATAAGTCCAAGTACCGTGACATAACACCGTTTAAGGGGATGGTTTCTCCAGAGAACAATCCTAAAATCCTGCCCACACTGAGGGGATATAACCTACCTTCCTCCCTCCTTCTTGTGCTAGCTCTGGAGCTTGTTTGATGCCCCAGTAAGCTACTTCAGCTCACTATACAGGCACAAACTGAACTCAGCAAATAACAATGCACCATTTTCTGCCAGTTTAGTGAACTAAATTGGTTAGCATAGAAATCAGATGAGCACCAATGTCTCTGCAAAGCTAGAAACAGCAGTGTACATCTGAGAGTGAAGGGTATGCGTGGAAACACCTTTTTTGTTGTTGTTTTTTGTTTTGTTTTGTTTGGTTTTTTTTTGGTCAGCTTTAGATTGATTTTACTGTCTTGTGAAAATTCCTAATGCTGGCTTAAATCTGAGTCACAAAGATAAACCAGTGCAAGAATGTCCATCCACACTGAAACAGGCATTTTTTCAGCTGATTCTGACTATCAGAGATCTTAGACTTGTCTGCATTTGAAAGTATTTCTCAGTGTGGCTTGACTGGCACTCTACCATCCCTCTGAAGAGATGCCATTTATGACAGTCACTTGTTGACACAGCTCAAACTCAATTCCAGGCAAAGGACTTCCTTTTGATATCACCATTACCAATGCTGCCTTAGGCTCCTTGTCAACACAGCCATTTTGATCAGAAAAGGCATTTTTTTGAGACTTGTAATCAACGGAAATTATTATCATACTGGTAAAACAGCGAAATGGAGACCAAGTTAAAAGCAGTGTACTTAGAGTTCTCCTGCTGGATAAGAAAACAGGCATTTCCTTGATCACACAGAAAAAGGACTGTTGTCTTTAAGATGGTGTGCTTAACATTTAGCAGCGGATCATACAGCAGTTTCCGTTAGAGCAGCAGTTGCAGAAAGTGACTTTTGGTTTCCATGCAAGGTATTTTGTTTTTGTAAAGCTATTAGCTTCATTTTCTTCTGTAAACTGGTAGACTGTCAACCTTCAGATCAATGAATACTTAGGGATTTTTTTTAAATGCATGCATTACTTCGCTGCTACCTTGTGTGTTATGTATGCAAAATCAACCCTCAGATTTTGATTGGAGAAAGAAATGTATTTGGCTAGAAGTCCAAATGGGGGTAAAAAAAAACTGAACAAAAAAATTTTGGAGAGTGAATGTTGGAAGCTTGCTTTTTTTGTGAGTCACAGAAAGCTCTTTAGTTGGAAATATTCAGACAGCTGCCCTCTGGCAGGGTAAAATTTGTGAATGCTGAAAGTTGCACAGATATTAATATGAAGCACTGCACATCTGCAAATTTCTCCCTAAAAATACACAGTCCCTTGCTTATTATTAGTTGCTATGTAATATTCATGCATCTAAAATCATCCAGCACAGGAGGAGAAATAATTCCCTGGGTTTGATCAATTTCTCTGTAACAGCAGTGACTAAATTTAGTGGATACTGTGCTTGTCAAGAGCAGAGGTTGAAGCATTTCTTACCTTTACCTGACGGGATCTTTTAACAGTACTTTGTGCTTCAAAAATACTGTGTGCTTAGCACCAGAATAGGAGTGACCAGTGAAAAGCTGAAAAAAACAACCCACAAGCTGAAATGGTTGAGTGAATTATTCAACAAATACCTATGGCAAATAAAACCAAAATCCATTTGTAAATTATGTGTTAATCAAAATAAGCTGAATCCTTAACTGGTATTTGTAGTTAACAGTTTGTGAAACTCTAACAGGAAAACAAAAACTTGAAAGAAATGAAATACCATGGCTGATTTTAATTAGATTTTTTTTTACTATTAATGCACTCAGAGATGTTAATTTGCTTCTCATTATCAGTGAATTAACTGAAAAAAATAACGGGCCATGAAAATAGATGTGTGTGTATATATTTATATGTATTTTGAATTACAGACCTGGGAACAGCCACAATGAACATCAACTTTTATTTGTTGTGTAGATACTTCAAAACCTATCAGCCCCATTAGCTGTTGCAGCAGAGATGTATGGTTCCCAGACACTCACAGCACCTCCCAAAGTCCCTCAGAGGTGTTTGTGACAACAGTTCTCAAAGCTCTTTTTCCCTATCAGAGGTGGCAGATTGTCACTGAGTCACCTACTAGGGTAAAACCACAGGGTACCCATCCCTTCAGCCACGTGCAGCCTAAACCATCAGTTCCCAGGCTGTAGGCATTGCCCAGTGGTTTTTCACAAGAGAATAGAGAGAAGCCTGCAGAGGCTGGCTGAAGATTATCAGTTTATCACATCTGTGTGGTTACTCTGATGGCTAGAAATTTGGGTTCACAACTGTTTCCCAAACAATAGATAGAGACTTTTCTCAGCCTTCCTGAAATCTGAAGAGTGCTCTCACAACCACACAGTATGTGTGTGCATTTAAATGCTTATATTGGGAGTCTTAGAGGTATGCTAAAAGATACAAAAATATCCTTAATAGTATCGACTGTAGATGCCATTCAAACAAATATTTTTGTGATTGTCTGGAAACTGAGATCTTTAGAAGTATAATTAACTCTTGGCTGTGAAAGCAGAACTTTTATTCAGATCAGGATGTTAGGATGAGAACATGCTCTTTCGAGGTTTATTGAATAGTATGTGAATCACTTTATTCCAGTCTTTATGATTTGTCCTGAACCACTATCGAAGCAGAGACCAAAATGGAGTAAGGCTCATTGTAACTTATATAATTTTATTTTTCACAGTCTCTTCAGTTTCATTTAATCTGTGTTTGCTCGCTTGGTGTATACCCCCACTGCCTTTCTCAGACGTGGATGCAAACTGCAGATAAGAGCATGGCACACTTTTTTTTTTTTTTATGGCTGCTGTGAAGTTACAGTCGCAATATAAAGATGACAAGAAGTTCAAGACAAGATAAAGGACCCCAGTGTGATTGGACACTGAGAGGTGCACCAGACTTCCTCCTTTTGCTTGGCACTTCTTTTTTTATTCTTTGATTAAAGTCTTTTTCCTTTACTTACATCCTCCATTAAGATGTCTCAGTGTCATTTAGGGTGTTAATTGAGAGGAGGTTTAAGCTCATCAAGGCGATTATAAGTGATAGTTAAAAATTTCTATATATGGCCTATGCTGGAATCAGCACAGTAGGATGCCATTTTTCTTTTATCTAACTGACATTGGTAATAATAGATGAAATTATTACTAAATCGCAGCTGCAGAGATGATATCATGATTTTTTTGTGTAATCTTTGATGAAAAATTAATTTTTGAGAGGGATAATTTAAAATGATTTAAATAGTATTATACTGAAGTCCTTACGGGTAATTAACACCAATCTTGTCAGAAGTGAATCCACTTTTGCAGCTGTTTCTAAAGATACCTACAGTATTTGTAACTTTTCTGGGAGTGAAATTATAGTGTTTGGACTTTATTTTTACTGCATAAGGACCATTAAGAGAAAAGGATGCTAATAGAGAAAGCTTTGTTCTCCAATGGGGCCAAATTCTGTTTTGCATTTGCAGTGTTTCTCTATGTGTGCTTTTAATTAACTATGCTCAGCATGTAAGCAGAGTTTAGTATATGCAAAATAGACTTTACATGGTATTTATGTGTATATGTTTGCATGCCAGTGTACACATAGATATGTATATCTTTATGGGTTAGCTATATACGAATATACAACTTTGTTTGTGAGGGTTTTAATTGGTTGAACAGATGGCTGATCAGAAATGCTTCTTCATCTTCATCAGTGACTCGTCTTTCTTTCTTTGCATAGACTTTCATCACAGTGGCTAAAAAGTGCTCTAACGAGAAACAGCTGAAAATAGATTTTTCTTTGGTACTTTCATCATGCTTTAAATGACAGAAGTGGATTTTTTTGTCCTATATATAAAGACCTGCAGGAGAAGGTTAAAAAAGGAAATATAGTGAAATCTAAATAGAAAAATTTGAATGAGAATATGGGAGAGCCTCAGATTATTCCTCTTATCTTCATATTTTACTTTCTTCTTTTTTAAAGTACATGCTGATTTTTGACAAGATATATAGTCGTGGTTATTCACGCCAGCTACAGTACCTGCCAATCAGTTTTTCTTTTCCTCGAGTTTGGTGCAGAAAGGGGGAGGGAGGGACAGGAGTTGAAAGATGACACAATGGCTTAGAGGACTGTTACTTTAGGTATTCATTAAAATAGGAGTTACATGGCCAGCTTCTGCTGTTTCTGCATTTTTATTATATTGAAATCAAAGTCTGGCTTCTGTAGGCTTTATAAAGGAAACAATGTGCCTTATAAACAGAGTGCAGGGTTCAGGTAGGAGTGGTTCACTTACAAGCGGATTCACGGTTTGAGTTTATGTATAGATATGTGAATAATCTATCACATTTTTAATCTGAAGTAATAAATTATTCACTATTTTATTTTGCCAGCACTGAAGTCTTACAAACGGTTGCTTCTCCTCTCTGCATTCCTCTGGATACAATGCTGTTATTTTATCAACTTTGCAAATTGGTAAACTGAGGAATGCTTTGACTGAAGGAACTGAGAAAATCATGCCGCTGGCTGAGAGTCAAAAGCAGAAGTAGAACTTGGGGATTCTGGTCTCCTCTCTCTTTTCCAGGAGTAGGCCAAAAACACTGGAAAAGTATAGATTGCAAAGGAAAAATTACTCTTTGCATTTTTAGATCTGTATGGAATGAAAATGGAAGAAATACCCTATGGTTTCAGGTAACAACCTGATGGCTTTTTCCATGTAAGACCTAGTTTTTGTGTGCTTTCTCCTTATACACTGAGTCAAGAATCTGTCCTTGTGCTCAGTGCAGTTGTGGAAGGACCATGTTTCTTGACAAGTGTATGGGGAGCTGTGGTGGTTTCACCCACAGGTAAGACTATGCGGTCTTGCACTCACTCTCCACCACCTGGTGAGATGGGGAGAGAAACACAACAAAGGGGTTGTGGATTGGAATGAGGACAGGAAGGGCTCACTCACCAGTTATGGTCACAGGAAAACAGGCTCAACATGGGAAAGAAAAAACAATTTAATTCATTCCCAATCAATCAGAGTAGGATAGTGTGACGTAACAACCACATCTTACAACACCTTCCCCCCACCTCTCCCTTCTTCCTGGGCTCAAATTATTTTGCTCACAATTTCTCTACATTCTCCCCCAGTGACACAGGGGACAGGGAATGGGGGTTGTAGCCAGTTTCCCTATGCCTTTCTTTCTGGCATGAAATCCCTCCCACAGGCTACAAGAGTCCAGGAACAAAGTGTTCCAACATGGATTTCCCATGGAGTCACAGACCCCTTTGGGCACAGCTCCCAGCTCTGGCATGGGCTTCAGATGGGTCTCTGGTCCAGTGCACGTCCTCCCCCACCTCCAATGCTCTGGCGTTGAGTGACTCTTGGGGTCTCAATTCAGTCACACTTGCCCTTGGGCTTGGTTTTCTGGTGCAGCATGAAGTCCTCCATAACCTACGAGTGGCTGCCTGCTCCACTGTTGAACTACCATGGGCTGCCGGGAGACCTCATTTACCTTCTCCCACCCTTCTGCGATCCAGGTGTCTGAGGTTCTCTGTCTTCCTCCTCCTTCCTCACGACAACGGTGCTCTTCTCTTTATTTAGGTTGGTGGTCCTCTTTTGTTCAGCTCTATTGCCTCTCCTTCAGGTTGTCTCCTGTTTCTTCTTTTCAAAACAGTCCTTCTACTCATTTGAAGAGGCATTTTCCTATTGCTAATTGGCTCCACTTGGGCTGGAGGTAGGCCCATCTTGGAGCCAGGGGGGCTTTGCAAAGCTGCTCACAGGGGCCATCAGTGTAACCCATTCCCACACTACCAAAAATGCTTTCCGCCCCCTCCTTCC
>NW_010331184.1:4277-5367 GCF_000700745.2 Antrostomus carolinensis | reverse complement strand
CCCCGCCCCACCTCCAGCAAACTCAACACAGGGGCCCAGAGGAACATTTCTACTACAAGATGTGGTGAAGCCTGGGACTGCAAGCAGTTTTTCAGCAAAGAAGGAATAGAAATAGAGGAAGAAAAAAGTTCTTCAGTACTGCTGAGATGGTTCAATCCAATTCAGATACTTCAGAGATGAAAGAGAGAAAGTATAAACAACAAAATTCTGGAAGTTAACGATGTGTAAGGAGCAGTAAGTATCTCATAAGTTTGAGGTATAACAATAGGCAACTTCTAAATTATATTATTAAAATACTTTCCAAGAGACAGAGACTGGGATTCAGGTATAAGTATACAAGTCCACCATCTGGCTCTTTAGATTCAGTTCTTTGGACTGAGACAGTATGGATATATATAAGGTCTAATTAGGACTGTCACCTCACAGCTTTGATGTGGTTGGTCATGCACTTAAAACAGCAGCCAAAAGTTGTACTGGAATTTTGTTTTTCCCACAGAACAATTACTGCAAGGTGATGAGGATGTTTATGTGCTGGAAGGAGAAAGAAAAGATGCTGGGAATAAGAACAGCAGTTTCAGATTTTTTTAGCATTTCTTTTCAGATTGTGACCCCTTGTTTGCAGGCTTTGAAACCCTGATAGAAAGGGTGTGGGTTTAGGAGGAGGTAATTTTGGCTCAGGAGGTCCGGCAGATGGTGTTGGCAAATGGCACTGTGGGCTCCTGCAGTGTGGTGCAACACTCTGGAGGTGGGTAGGGGAGCAACGAGGTTGTAGGAAGCAGCTGGTGGCAAATACACTCAAGATGGCTCCAGTGAGCAACCACAAACAGCTTGGTAGGGTGGAGAAGGAGCAGAGTATACCTCAGAGTAAAAGAACCAGTGTTGCGTTTGTGTCCCACTTCAGGAGGATGTGAGAGAGGCTGACAGAAAGGAAGGTAATGCATTTCTGTCCTTTTCACCCTTACCCTCTGCAGGGTAAACCTTTCTAAATGCAAGCCTAAGGTCTTAGAACCCAGAAAGGCTGCCATAAAAAAATCTATCTTCATCATTGGAGGCACTCAGTTCTCTTTCATAATGATGTAAATCCATAGAC
>NW_010331184.1:0-4179 GCF_000700745.2 Antrostomus carolinensis | reverse complement strand
TCTCTTTTAATGATAAAGATAATGAAAATAATCCAGGAAATTAATATTAACCAAAGAGATCAGTAACTTGGAAAAGTAGCAGGCAGTTCTTTCTAGTTTATTGACGCTGATATGACTTCAGCTAGAGGTTTTTAGGTGGCACTTGGGAATAAAGAAATAGCATGAAACTAAAACAGGCAAGAAGCATACACTTGTATTCTGATTTGTTCAATACACGAAGACAGGTAAGAAGAAGGTACCTGCAGCATTTACACATCAGGCAGCACCAGTGATGAGATAGAATATTATGGGCGTGAGTTTATGCAAAACAACTTCACACAGCTTTGCCAACGCATTTCCATCCAGAGCTGCAGTATTTTTCACAGCTGTGGACCTTTATCTGCAAACCTTTACAAAACTGATTAAATTAGTTTTATATATATTGAAAAAGATTTTCTACAACAGTGAAAACAAGCAACAAGATTGTCACTAGTCTTCTGCATTTCTCAAAGGCTCAGGATCTCTGTGGATATTATTTACCTTGTCTCCTTATCGTGATTGTCTTTTACTTCGTAAATGTGTCATCTTAAGGTAGTGGCTATGAAGTAAATCACTATTAAATAAATCACTATTTAGGTCAGAGGCTTCAGGCTCCTGGCTGCAGACATGGGGAAGGTAGACAAAAAGCACTCTTGGTTGTCTGAATAAGACATCCTCATTGCAGTCCTTGAACTAGGGTCCATGCCAAACATGTTATGCTGTTGCTTCCAAGATGGACAGATGGAGACTTTATAAAAGTAAGACAGGAGGTTCCTTCCTTGCCAATGTCTAAGCATGCTGCCTCCATACCTGTTCCAGGTGTTGATGTAAAGAAGCAAGGTGACTCTCTTGTACATTCTGCTTGAAATGCTTGGTTAAACAGAATTGAATATGAATTGTCACATCTTTTGCTGTTGCAAATCAGTGCTGTAGTTCTTCAGTTCATCGCTTATTAGAAAGAGGGACTATTGATTTGTTAAAACATTCCTTAAAACTGAAATTCTTGAGATCATTTCTCTAAACATTAGGCAGTAGCTTCGGGGTTTTTTTTAAGAGTGATTTAAAGATAATCAAGGAAAAAGTGAATGTGAGCTTGGACTGTATTTTTGATACTTTATTAAATATAAAAAGGCTTGACAGTTGTGGGTTGGTTTTGGTTTTTTTTCCTCTCCGTTCCTTCTTTTTCCTATTATATATCCAACTCCATTTACTATGATCTATGCCTGACATACTGGTGAAATGATGACATCATAACAGTCAAAAAGATAAAGAGGGGAATGAATCAAGGAAAGTAAAGGCGTTTTAGTGATAATCCATGTTACTTCTTGTACTTTTCTTTTGTTAATACCACCGAGCTGTACTGCAGTGTAACCTTTCAGAGAAAGTAAGT
This sequence comes from Antrostomus carolinensis, assembly GCF_000700745.2. Taxonomy (NCBI): domain Eukaryota; kingdom Metazoa; phylum Chordata; class Aves; order Caprimulgiformes; family Caprimulgidae; genus Antrostomus; species Antrostomus carolinensis. The sequence continues at coordinate 2,771 of NW_010331184.1, read as the reverse complement.
TTAAAATCTTTCTTCTTTCTTCATCTTCTTCAACTACGATGATATGTATTTTTAAATCACTAATCAGTTCAGTGATTAAAATACAGGAAAATCAAAACTGACATTTAAATATATCTCAAAGAAAAAAAAAAACAACAACAAACACCTCCAAAACCACACTCAAGTAACAAGAATAAAATAAACCTTTTGGCATTCTTTATCCATTCATCATGAAGTATGAACTATATAAAACTAAGTCCTGGTAAATTATTTGTAGGTCACCTTTAAAGAAGCTCCTGAGATGGTAATGTATCCCCTGAAATTAAAGACAAATAGATTCTGTATTCTTTATATGAGGCATGCTTACACTTTAAAAACATTTTTACACTGAGTTTAAAGAATGATGAAGATATTACAGTGTTACATGATGTTCAGAGTTACTCACAGCATTTTCTAGTGATCTTAACTACACACACACAGAAGTTCAAAAACAATCTTGAAAATACTTTGGCATACTTCACATGTTAATCACAGCAGAATGATTTCAAATTAATGAAAAGAGTGCAATTGTTTCTATGTAAGTGCCTCACCCTGTGTTCTAAGTGAAATACAAATTCAGTGCAGTATTTTGGAAGACAATGATTAATATTTACATTTATCATCTGAAAAGCCCCAAAATGTTATAAAAAGGTAAATTTACAAGGTAGAGTGTTTGTTTCCCTGGTAATAAGCAGTACTTAACCATCTAAAATCATTTTCTCTTTCTCTCCCTTCCTTTCTTACCAGAACAATTGTGAGGCTGAATGTAATGCCAAATTCATGTATGCTTTTCTTCTTGATATGCCATTAAGATGACTCATTTGCAGTTAGGCTGTGTTGCTTCCTCCTTTTTAAATGTATTTTGTTATTTCACAGTTGTACTTTGCTTTTTAACATACTTTTACTTGATCTGTGTACTTTTTAACTCCAGACATAGTGCTAAAAACCTTGTTTGTTCTAAGCTGTTCATGAAGAGAATAGGTAGATATACCAGAACACTCATTGCCAAATACACTCCAAAATATTGTTGTTCCTACATTTGATTGTTCCCTTCTGCATATTCAAGAGATATTTGATTCAAATTTATAACAAATATGAAAACATATAAAAGCTTTGAATTTTCTATGAGGAAAAGAAATTATGGAAAAATAGTATAATATTGTATTATACTTAAGGGCATTGTTTAGGGTGTTTATGCTGGAGAAAATAGCAAAATGCACAGAGTCTGACTAGTTTCTTGGAATCTTATGCTTAACACTTCTTCAGTGTGGAAATCATGCAAAATTACTTGAAAATGGCTGTCAAGTGTTTGATCATAGCAGTATAGAATCCTCAAGAAGAAAGAAGAAAAAAAATCCCAATAAAGTTTTAAGAAGCTTTGAATATCAAGTAACAGACTGGGCTGCTGTCTTCATACTTCTGGTGCGTTTTTAACTAGGCTACCTTGTGTTCTTTTCTTTCCTTTCCAAATCCAGTATTTAAAAGTCCCATATGGCAATAGATATTGCTGGAATAGAATGCATACTGTTCTGGAATCAATTTGATCTGAGTTAACTCTCTATATTTTAAAAGGCAGATGAAATATTTTGTCTTGTCTACATTTTCTTTTGACCTGGTCCTTATTCCCTCTCCATCCTTCTCTCATCTGCAGGCCTCCATATGGGTGTTTATGTAAGATACAGAACTTTATTTTTCAATCCTGTACAGATGTAGATGGTGAGGTGGTGGGGGGAAAGGAGACAGTACAAGAGTTCTTCTGCCCAGTGGCATATATGCTTAAATAACAGGGGGAATTGAAGGTGACATAGTCTATATGTGATAATACCAGACCAGACACATTAGGCATGTGCTCTTCATTAATGGGACAAGGATGGGAAAAAATGTTAATAGAAAACCCAGAATTTTACTTTGCACTTGTTGATGCCAGAAGCATTATTTAACTTCTGAAGAACAAAACTGATGTTTAAACTGACTTTTCCCTTGTGATCTGCACCGATGACTCGGCCTTTTACTGGCAGACCCTTATCATAGGAGTGAACTCATGCTCAAGGTCAATAAAAAATCTGAATGGGGATACTGCTAAGGAATAATCCAAAAACGTGCTTGTTTTGCTTCATATACTGCTCAGCAGAGACTCTGTTGCTCATGACTGACAGCTCTTTTCAACCATCAGAGATTTTGTGTCAATAGGTCAATAGATTTAATATCCTGGGGATATCCCCTTCAGATTGCTGATGGGCACCTTGCAACAGCCAAAGGCCTGACCTTGGACTATTTGCAGATTTAAACTGAACCGAGTGGATGTCAAACTAGGACTTTGGGAGTCTAATCAGTACAAGGTGTATAGTCTGGTAGTACAGCTACGATCTAACCTGGGCAGACACTGAGTTTGCTGGGACCTTTTCCTTCTGTAATAAAAGTACAGAGAGAAGAAATATATTATTGATCTGTTCTTTGCTGGGCAAAGGTGCTTGCAAATCTGGACTAATGCCTACAGCTGTACAAAAGCTACATAAATTTAGAAAACTAATTGTTAGTGGGAAAGTACTTGCTTGTTTCTTAATGTATTTTTAATTGTGTTTGTGGTGGGTTGACCCTGGCTGGATGCCAGATGCCCACCAAAGCCCACTCTGTCACTCCCCATCCTCAGCTGGACAGGGGAGAGAAAAATACAACAAAAGGATTGTGGGTCAAGATAAGGACAGAGGGAGAGAACTCACTGATTACTGGCATGGGCAAAACAAACTTGACTT
>NW_010331183.1:17931-58170 GCF_000700745.2 Antrostomus carolinensis | reverse complement strand
CTTATTTTTATTCTTATTTTTATTTTTTTTTTTTTTAATTTTTATTTTTACTTTTTTTTAACAAAGTCTCGTTAAACTCAGTTCTCAGAACCAGCAACAGTCGACGCAGAAACGAAACAGTAAACGGAGTCGAGTTGAGAACACTTCTGGTTTGAATTCACAGTCAGAGCAGAGAGAGGAGACCGAGGAGGCGTCGATGAAACGGAACCAAAGAGGAACGAAAGCACAAGGCTGGGATTAAATTTACACTGGGGTGTAAGGTCCAAAACGTTGGACGAAGGTTCTAATGCTTGAGGTCCTACACACAAGACACAGCCTGCGGCTCACCCGGCGGTGGAGACTTCTGCCTGCTCCTCCACAGGGTTTTTATTGCTGGTGAAATCAGACAGCAGGCGTGCTCGGGGATGGCCCAACCTGACCTTCTCCCATCGGGGAGATGAGTTTTGTTTTTTTTGAGGGACACACCTATTGATCTGCTGGAGAACAGACGCAGAAGACAAGTGACTTAAGAGACGTGTGCATCCGTTTAGGATGAGGGAAACCCTCACAAGCCTACTGCCCCGTGCAAGGCAAAGACCAAGAGGGTTTCCTCTTGGCTCACAGCGTTTACCAGGTCCGAGTGAGTGCAAACAAAGACACCTTGGAGGAGCTTCAGCCCTGGGCTGGGCTCTGCGGGGACACCGCTGCGTGGAAAGGGACTGCATAGACACATCGGTCAGTTGTGCAGCATTTTTTTTTCTGTACTGGTGGTGGAATGGTTTTGTACTGGTGGTGGAGCTCTGCCTGCACAGGTTTTGTTCCCTTCAGCCACTAGAAGGGAACCCATGTGCCACCCATGGGGGGAAAGGGGATCTTCTCCTCCCAGAGGGCTCCTAGGACAGCTTGGCTTCCAGGAATGGCAGAGCCAACGCCATGATCTCCCCCTCAGGTCTCACCAAATGTGACTCTGTGAGCTCAGATACCCCAAGGGACCCAATGGCACCCAAATGGGTGAGCTAGTGGAGAAGACCTGTTGCAGGGACCCAGTAACAGTCACCAGAGGGGGATGGACCACACCCTCTGGGTACCCACACTGGTGACCTGCTGGATATGGGCAGCTTTTGGCTCTCTGGATGAACAGGGACCACCAAGCTCATACCATTGGTGGTTATTTGGAGCCAGACTGAACTTCACATCCCTTTCTGAAGGAGGAGAGCCCAGGGCTGGAGCTATGAAGGTATTCAAGGGAACATTGGCTTGCCTGCAGGTATCAGAGTTGGGAATTAGTCCCTTTTAAATCTCTCTAGAAAAACCTATTGCTTTGTGACAGAAAGCAGAGACCTTCTGCCTGAGAAAAGAGATCTGGAAAAGAGCTGTGAAAACACAACCCTGCGTGTCAGAGCTTGTCCCAGGCTCCAGATCTGACGTGATCCCCACCATTGGGAGAACCAGGGAAGGGGTTTGTCCTGAAAAGCTCATTTCTGGTGTTGCCAGCAGTTACACTGCCAGTATGGAACATCTTGTTGGGAAGCCAACATCTGCAAACAGCTGGATGTGATCTCAGCTCCTCCATACACTGGGGAGCAGGTGGCATGGGTGCTGTGTGCCCCTACAAACCAGGGATACTCATACAGCCCTCACACCCCTGCCTTTCCATGGGGTGGAAGGACCAGGGAAGCCCCAGAGCAGGCTGGGTGTGGTGTTGCCATGGTGTGAAGCCCCATGCAATGATCTCAAGTGATTGCAAGCCGTGGGGATGACTTTCAGCAAGAAGCAAGATCGCTCTTGGAGGTAAAGCAAGGCTGATCTAGGTGACATGGGAATGCTGGAGAGAAGAGGAGAGGATCAGTAGTCTAGAAAGCTCCTCTGAGGGCAGGGTTGGGACATGCCACTCTCATGGAGGCTTTGGGCTTCAGCTCCAGCTTGTTCAGATGTATCTGGGAGAGTGATGGGAGAGGCACTGACTGCTCCTGGGACAATGGGGATGATCTAAAAGGAGCCAGGGGAGTCTGGAGAGCTGGGGCAGAGGAGTAGAAGGACACAGGCAATGTGATGAGCAGATCTTTAGCAAGGGATCTTGATGAAAAGTAACTCTAGAAAGTGGCTTTCAAGGCTTAGGCAGAAGGGTTGGGTTAGTTGGACCTGATCCCACCCAGGGCAGAGGTGAGGGCTGTCACTGCACATCAGCAGGATTTCATGGGCTTGGTAGGAACAGAGCAGAGAAGGTTTAGCCCAGCTGGGGAGCAGGGGCATGGTGAAGGGACCTCATGTGCCTGAGGTCCAGACTGCCCTGAGCACCCATCCACAGGAGCACTGTGGGCAGAGGAACACAGATCTTCCACTTGCCAAGGCTGAGATCAGGTTCAGGAGCCTTCATGGAGCTAAGGTGGGCAGAGATGCCTTCAGCACCCCAGGCAGGAGAAGCAAAGGCCACAGTGCCTTCACCTTGGAAGATGGTCCCTGGTAAGGAGGGTGCTGAGGAGGTGCCCTGTGGTGAGTTGAGGAGAGGACACCAAAAGGGCAGCCAGCAGGACCACCAGCTCTCAGGACAGACATTTTCCTGGCCAGTTCACGCTGAGCTGGAACAACCTCTTGACTGGACCCTGTAGCAACATCTGCTGCTGAAGTAGAGGAGACCTGTGGCCCTGAAGACAAGTGTAATGGCTTGGCATGTGTCCTCTCTTCTCCCCAGTAAGGAAGGAGAGTTGCATCCATCCATTCTGCCTCCTGGGAACAGCGCCTGGTCCACACTCTCCTTGGTCAGTGTGTTGAGCTAGTTGGCATGGCCATGGAGGATACTGGTGTAACCAACCAGGGACAATCAGCTCACCCAGGACCTCCTTTCTACTGTGTCCTGTCTAGCACAGGAAAGGTCCTTCATGGCCCTGCAAACGTTCTCAGGTGGGACACAAGGAAATCCAAGCCCTCTCCTGTCCCCTGCCAGCTCTCATTCCCCCTTCCCAGCCCACACCAGCCTCATCCCTTCCCAGGAAAGCCAGGAGGCAGCTCTAAGCGTGCAGTCCAACGGCCTCCAGAGATCTTTGGTCATGTTGCTCATGAGCTCACTGTCTTGAGCAAGCTATAAAGTGCCACTGCAAGGGGCAGGAGTGGGGTGGGTTTGTCCTTTCCATGGGCAGAGCTCATGGGCAGCAGGACTCAAGGAGCACACCGCTGGGAGCCACTGTCTGTGAGGGGTTTTGATGTGACATGAGGATGGGCAGAGGGGACTTCAGCCTTAACCAGGGGACAATTTGAAATCCTGGCTCAGGATGACAGCAAACATGGAAGCAGGACAGAGTGACACCAAACTGCTCTGTCAGAGCCAGTCCCCAGAGAAGAGGAAATGGCCTGAAGTTGCACCAAGGGCAGTTGAGATTGGATGTGAGGAAGAATTTCTTTGCTGCAAGGGTTGTCAGGCATTGGAAGGGGTTGTCCAGGGCAGTGGTGGAGTCCCCATCCCTGGAGGGATTGAAGAGTCATGTAGACACAGTGCTGAGGGACATGGGTTAGTCATAGGGGACTGGTCAGTGTTGGGTTCATGATTGGACTCAATGATCTTGTAGGTCTTTTCCAATTGAGGCAATTCTGTGATGTCCTCCCTGGGAGGTGCTGAGCCCAGCAGGAGCTCAGGGGGTGCTGAGCACCCTTGTGTAGCGCTCAGTGCTTGGACGCAGCATCTGCTGTTGATCCCGCTCATCGATGTAGAAGCCACAGAACTTTCTTGTCTCTTCATTTAATCATTGTATGTGCAGAGCTGGGCTGTTGGTTACATCCAAGGACACTTGTCTTGGGATAACGTAGCATCAGAAGAACAACAATTCGATTCCTATTTTGAGTGTGGAAACCCGGAGGTGATCTCCTGCTGACACGATACCAGCGACATCAGGAACAGGACAGCCAGCTGCCAGGAGATGGTGGCAGGAGCTAAGTGGGACTTGTGTGAAGCACAACAATGGGCCATGGTTGCAGCATTCACATCCAGGGTGAGACAGGAGTGCTGGCTGCATGAGGAGAACTAGCCCAACCTGGTCTGTATCTTACAGCAGCATCAACCAACCTCCAAATGATGGTGGAGCAAAGCAACTCCACTCACAGCAAGTCATAAGAGGGGCTGCTTAGACCTTCCTTGGCACCAGGATGGCTTGCTTAGCCCAAATCCTCATGGATGGAAATTGCTGGAGCTGATCAGTGTCCTCTTTTTGCTCATATAATGACCATACGGTCATGCCTGGAGCATGACTTGGTTGCCCGCACATGGGTGATGTGCCACTAGAGATGCTCCAGATCTTCTCACCACTTGGATCCTATTGGCCAGCCTCATGGATCAGAGCATCTCTGATGTCCTTGAACCCCCCCATGTGGGCAACTGACCTGAGACCCTGGTCACCACAGCTTTTGTTGTTGGCCAATGGCAAGTTAGAGGTGGCTTGTTTCAGTGGAGACATTAACCACGTGCAAGATTTGGAGGGCAGTACTTGGAGAATGAGTCAGTATGTCACATGGAATCCCATCAGCTCCAGAGCTGGCTGAGCAAAGGTGGAGGAGATGGCTGGGTTATGTTCAAGGCCGAACTCTGAGGTGAGTTTCATGGGACAGAGACATTTTATCAGCCCTGCCTGAGCCTCCAAGAGACAAGATGTCAACTTCCTTGGCCATTCCCAGGATACATCATCAAAACGCTAGTCTGGCGCCCTTTGTCTACCTTGCTCCAAGCCTATGACTCCAGAGCCTCAGCACAGAGCAAGCTTGTGATGGGAGACTTCACCCAGTCAGTGAGTTAAAGTATTAAGGTCTGGAAAGAGCCAGGTGAGCTCCCATCTGGGCCAGGTCTGAGCACAAACACCAGGAACCCAGGTGTCCCACCATCGCTTTGCTCCATCTCTGCTGAGCAAAGGGTAGTCTCCTCTGAGAGAGGCAGGTTACCAGCATGTGAGCACATGGAAGAGGACGTGATGGGAAGCAGTGCATCCAGTTGTGAGGAGGATTCCTGAAGAGTAAGAATCCTTCATGGCAGTTTGACTGGGGCACTTGCCAAAAATGTCTGTATTTTGTGTCACCGTAGCGTAGGGAGATGGTTTCTGCAGGACAACTGAGTGCTTGGGGGTTGCTGGGCAAATCCCAAGAGAAGGAGAACCACCATCAGCAGTGCAGCAACTTAATGGGTCTCTGCAAGGCTCTCTATCATCCAGGGCATGGCTGCAATCGAGGTTGCTCAGATCTGGATCGAAGCTCTAGATCAAAGTGATGCAGTGAAGGAGAAGCTGAAAGGAGTGTACCTTTCCTCCTCCAAGGTGAAAAATCTCTCTTTACTGATCCTGCTCCATCCCAAGAAGCTCTGCAGTCCCGGATGGATGGATGCACTGTGAGGCCATTGAATTCCTGGGCAGTCCAGTACCCTCCAGCAGTCAGACAAACCCATATGCCTCCAGGTTTCACTGAGTCCATCAAGACACACTCATTCCTGCCACCACTGCAAAAAAAAGATCAAGGAAAAAGATGATGGAGCAAACCTGGCACGCTGGAGGGCTTGGCTGATTGCTGCTGACTGGATCCAGGTCTGTGGAGAGGCCAGACAAGTCCCTGCTTCTCCTGCCCATGTATTAGCAAGGAGCTCTGGTGAGAAGGTGTTCCACAAGGTGATGCCAGTGTCCATTCCTCTTTGAGTGTTAATGCAGTGGGGAATTGTGGTGTGCACCTCCTCAACAGCAGATCCTTGGAACTCAGTCACTCTAGGTGTTCTTCAGCCACTGACTGAAACACCAGTTGGGAAACCAACCTCAATGTCAATGGGGCCAGGAGGAGCAAAGGTGGAAATAATTCCAGGTTATTGGAATAATCTTGTGGTGAGGACATTTGCTGTTGGTTTGCTTTTCATATGGTGGCCTCAAAAACACCATATGACCATCTGAGACTAAGCCTCTTGCAGTTTCTCTATGCTTTGCCTTTTTGCCCAAGGACTGCAAAGCCCTTCAGAAGCACAAGTGCCTCACAGATGCTTTGGGAAGGAAGACAGCGTGGGTTTATCTGATGTGGAAAGAGTGACACATGAAGTGGAGATGACACAAGACACCAAATCTCAAACCCCAGCATTGTGGGATGTTTGACTCCATCTCAAAGGCCCAGTATATGAAATGGAGGAAGCTCTAGGATTTGCCTGGCTGAGTGTAAGTTTGTGCAGCACATGTGTGTATCTCCCTTGGCACAGCAAAGTCTGCTGCTGGGTGACACTGGCAGGCAGATGCACTCCTTCCTTGGTGGGGTAGGTGGGCTGATGTCCAAGAGCACTGGAGCATTTGCAAGATTCATAGTGGGACTCATCTCCACACCCTTCAGGGGTCAGACCTGACCTAGTCCCTCTTTCTGTGGCTGATCCTGGGAGGGGGGCTTAGCCTGAACTGGCCTGGTGTCTTCCTCCAGCTCCAAAGGCACAGGAAGAAGTGGTGGGAAAAAGCCAAGTGCCTTCAACTAGGGTCTTGAAATGCTCTGGTCTCATCACACATCTCCCTTTTCTGTGGCTCCAGGGATTGCTGCCAGCCACCAACAGTTCCTGCCCAGAAATACTGTGTGTTGACCTTGGCTGGAGGTTGGTGGGATTAACTAAAGTCTCCTTTCTTTTGTTCAGCCTCTTTGCTTAGTCTGGAGCTCACCACAACAATGTTTGATCCCAGCTTGAAGGTCAGTCCTGGTGATGGAGAGCGGGGAGCTTTTGGGGAAGTGAACATGGAAAGTGAGTAGCTCCAGGGCTTTTGTTTGGAAGGTGTTCAGCCCCTCATCACCCCGAGGTTCTTCCTTGGTATGCAGATGAAATGCCATCTGGCCAAACTCTCCCTGGAGTCACCCCACAGACATCCCAGTGCTAATTCCAGCTTTGTTCTTCTAGTTTCTCCTTAGGACAAAGAGCTGAAATTCCCATTTGCGTTGATCCTTTGGCCACCACCCAATCAATACAAACTCCACTTTGCAACATTTTTCACTCTTCGCTCTGGATCACGGTAAAAAAGTGTCCATGAAAGGAAGAACCAGACCTACTTTTCCCACCTTTTAAAGCTGACTGCTGGTTTTTGACTCCTGCACCGTTCTCGGTGAGCGTACATAGAAAATGTGGTTATTATTCTGCCGGGGCGTAAGCGCTCGCGGGATTTTAAGCATTTTCATGTCTTCTGACTGCTTTCACCCTCAGAGTTAGTGGTTGAACATTTCCTGAAGCTAGACCTGCGTTATCGCTGTCCCTGGAATACGTGAGCCCATGTGGGATGGTCCTGGGTGCTGTTTGGAAGGGCTGTACTGAAGGTTAACGCACGCTCGCCCCGTTGCAGTCGAGCGGTAACGCTGATACGTCCTCACTGCAACTCCTGAGTGAGGCTCAGATGTTGGTTTTTTTAAGAAGACCCTGGGCTGAGAGGACACACCGAAGCACCGTTCATTGGGGAATGGAGTAGGACAATTGCCCACTCTTGGGGCAAATTGCTAAAGCTTCTCTTTGTATAAATATCCCGCAGGTTTGGAGGCTTCTCCAAACCTTAATTCCATTGACTTTGGGAAGTAAGAGAGTTCTTGGGAAGGGGAACTAACTTGGATTTCCAATTTTTAGTTTCTGGCTGTAGCCAGCTTGATTATATGGTAAGAACAGGGAGACCAAGGCAGAGGTGAGAGGTTGGTCACAACCCAGGAGGGAAATGGAACTGCAGAAGGAAACCACAACCAAATGAAAACGCAGCATTATGTCAAGCTCTGCTGAGCCTCCAAAGAAGCTCCTGCTGGGTGATCATTCCTTGTTGGCTTTTGTTACCAGGACAGGTTCATCCTGCTCCTCAAGGATTTCCTAACCTCTTGCAACCATGTTAGCCATGGGCTGGCAAGAGGGAGTCATTTAGTAGAGTTATGTCTGGTTTTACTGAAATCAGTGGCCAACCTCTCACTGACTTCACTAAGACCATCGTCTAGACAGGATACTTGATGCAGAACAGTGAGTTTGCTCATGATCCCAAGAGCTTTGCTCCATTAGCCAATGTGGCTAAAAATGCTCTTAAAAAAAACCCCAAACCCAACTCCCCCAAAAAACCCCCCAACCCTGCCATTTTGAACCGTTTTGCTGCACGTTAATTCTTAGAAAACCAAAGAAACCAAATACAACCCTCCAAAACCAACCAACCGAAGAGGGGTGAATTGTAGGAGAGGGGATGGCAGCCTCTAGAAAAGTAACAGTCACAGCAGATGACAAAAGAGCCAGTTGACTCTCACCAGCTGTACTAGGAAAAAAACAAAACCAAAACCAAAACCAAAAGAGATGTCGGATTATCGATAGAAAACCAACGCACATCCACAGTTATTTTACCTACAGAGCACAGAAGTATAGAGTAAGGGTGATGGAGCTTGGTATGAGCAGAGTCCCACCGCTCCTACGGGAGCGTATTATCCTTCGGAAGATCACTGGCTTGAGTAGGTAGTACATGCACAGCAATTAAAAAATATTCTGTTTGTATTTTCTTGGTCCCACCTCAGATCTCGGTGGATTCTATTCGCTCGAGTCTGGAGGGAGTCCATGTTTTTTTCTCCTCGGTGTGTGGAGGGCTGGTGGCTTTTGTGTTCATCTCATTCACCTTGTGCTCCAGGAGTTGGTTCTTCTGGTACATCTCAACGTAGTTCAGTTGCAGCTGCTTCTGGTACTTGATGACTTTCTCCTTCTCTTCTTGCCACGTGCGCCGCTCCTCCTCAAAGTCCATCACCTGCTGCTCCCGCTGCTGCCGCTCCAGCTTCAGCTCCGTCTGGAGCCGCTCCACCTCCTTCCGCAGTGTGTTGACGTTGTCCTCGCTCTGTCTCTGCATCTTGGCTTCGTCGCTCTCACAGGCCAGTGGGTCCCGCAGCTTCTCACCAAGGTCTCCACCAAAAGGCCCTGGAGGTCCCATGCTGGCAAGTGTCCTCTTCAGGCCAGAGACCTCCAGCTCACAGTGGTTCAGTTTTTCCCTCAGCACTTGGACCTCACTCATCTTCCGCTGCAGCTCACTCTCGCAGATCTCCAAGTTGACGCTCTTGGAGCTGTAGGAGTCCTTCAGGGTCAGGATCTGCTCCTCCTTCTCCCGTAGGAAGTTCTTACCTTCCTTGAGCTGCGTCCGCAGTCCCACGATCTCGTTCAGCTTTTGGGAGACGTCTGCTTGGGAGTCCTTCAGCTGCTGCTTGAGCAGGGAGATCTCACCTGCCTTCTGGCATACCTGCAGGGAGAGCATACATGAGGCAGGAGAAAGGCAATGAGGGGCCACCACCACTGCTTGTCCCCTGCGCTGCCCATGAAATGTCTGTGTGGCCTCGTGTTGGCAGGAGGCTCAGGTAACGGAGGGGAGAGCCAGCGACAGGGCTCAAGGACTAAGCTCCAGCTTTCACCAGGACCCAGACCATGCCCAAGACTGAGAGCTTGTCCCCACATCTGTGGGGGAAATTTGGTGTTTATTCCTGGCTCTCAGGGACCTGATGCTGTTCCCAGCTGGAGTTAACCAAACAGCTAAGCTAAGTCAACCAAGTCCTTCAACCAAGGACCAAGTGAGAGGACAAGAGGAAATGGCCTCAAGTTGCACCAAGGGCAGTTGAGATTGGATGTGAGGAAGAATTTCTTTGCTGCAAGGGTTGTCAGGCATTGGAAGGGGTTGTCCAGGGCAGTGGTGGAGTCCCCATCCCTGGAGGGATTGAAGAGTCGTGTAGACACAGTGCTGAGGGACATGGGTTAGTCATAGGGGACTTGTCAGTGTTGGGTTCATGGTTGGACTGGATGATCTTGTAGGTCTTTTCCAATTGAGGCAACTCTGTGATTCTGTGATTCTGTGAAGGGCTGTGGTCCTCACCAGTGGTGAGTGGGCACTGATGCTTCCCTCCCTGCATTCATCTTACTCACCTAACCACAAGCCTGTGGTGCTTGACCCCAAACCCTCTGCACTCAGCAGGAGTTTTCTCACTGACTTCAATGGGATCTGGACCTTGAACAAGCCTGAGATAGGAACATCTCAGACCCAAGAGACCATCCAGGCTCTCCCCAAGCATGGGGAGTGTAGGACAGGATGCAGAGACAGTAGGTACTACTTACTTGTCCTATGATGCTTTCCTCCCCAAAGATTCCTGAAGAACTCAGTTGACTAAATTTTAGTGTTCACTGGGGACTGGTACCTATTTAATTATTTTGGGGCAGGGCATGAAGAGTATTTAGTCTGGAGAAAAGGAGGCTGAGGGGAGACCTTGTGCCTCTGTCCAGGTCCCTGAAAGGAGGGTGGAGAGAGGTGGGGGTGGGTCTGTTCAATCAAGGACCAAGGGAGAGGACAAGAGGAAATGGCCTCAGATTGTACCAGGGGAGGTTTAAATTGGATGTGAGGAAGAATTTCTTCACCAAAAGTGTTGTCAAATACTGAAGCAGGCTGCCCAGGGCAGTGGTGGAGTCACCATCCCTGGAGGTATCAAAAAGACGTGTAGAAATGGTGCTTAGGGACATGTTTTAGTGGTGGACTTGGCAGTGTTAGATTTACAGTTGCACTTGATGATCTTAAAGGTCTTTTCCAACCAAACCGATTCTGTGATTCTATTCAATGAAGAGAATTGAATAGAATTCTACCCCTCTACCAAAGATCAAGGACAGAGCTTCAACCCACCCTTGCTGAAACGTGACTACCACACACTGTCCTTGGGCACTGGAGGTTCAGGTTTTCTCCTGCCTGGCTCAGGTCTCACCCATGTGGTAGGGTACACAAGCCTGGTGGAAATACCCTTGCTGCAGTGTGTATTTGCATTACGTAGGTGTCACCATTCAATATGACACTCCTCTGCTCCTTTGTAGTCCACCAAAGCTGACAGGTGCATGAATACGTTTGAGTATTGGAAGTGAACCGTAAAAATGACCAAACCCTCATTTTCCTCTGAACTCTGTGGTTTTCATGGCTCTGCCTTGGCAGATCTGCTCTGTCTACTGTGGATGATTGTGGAGACAAACAGTCTCTGTCTGTGCTGGCAGGAGTCTGGGCTGGGGAGCAGCACAAAGGAACCATCAGTGATCAGAGAGGATAGGCATAATTAAAAATAGACTTAGTAGCCACCTTCAGATTGGGCTGTCCCATCCTTCTGAAGCTCCTGTCTCTTGTCACACATGAAATGCTTGGCCTTTCCTCCCTCCCGTGATACCTGCAAGATCCCTTGCAGTTCTGGGCCAGTTGGGTCAATTCTCCTCAGACAAACTCCACTCTCCATTGCCTTCATTGTAAGCTTCACCTTTCTCTTCTATAGAGGCCCTACCTGGTGTATAAGATTGAGCAAGACCTTGAAGCTCAGCTGTTGGGACAGTCCAGCTCTTACTATGAGTGGCTGAAGAACGAGGGGATGTACCTAATCACTTCCTAATGGTAGAAGCTTTTCGTGGAGCTGACAGCCGTGGTGGTTCCCCATACAGACCTAACTCTGTGAGTACCCACATACACACCAGCACTTGTCTGCAGCAGATGCAGAACCATTATCATGCTGGTTTAGCTGTAGTTAAGGTGGTGTAGTTACTGCTGAGCTAAAAAATTACACAATTTACTGCGAGTGCTCTCCATGGGCCGAGTGCTCTTCCCAAAAGGCAGAGAAATACGTGATGAAGAACAGCTTGGATAGGAATCAACTTACAGATTAAACCACTTAAATTTAGGTCTCTACTTGGGTGCTGTGGAGATCCAGGCAATACAGTCCATGGAGCCTGGAGAGCAAGTCAGCAAATGTAGGTGTCTGCAAATTTTGGGTGTCTTGATCCACAAGCTGAATCCCTATTTTTACATCGACATCACTGTCAATGATCAAATCAAAAACCCATCTGCAATTTTACTGGTGCAAAATCAGGGAACATTGCAAACCCAACGTGTTGGAAGACACAAAAGACCTGGGTAGAGCAGCTGGCCAAAAGGAGGTATCATGTGGGACAATGCAGCCTGCTTGTTCTGGGTTGTAGCTTGCAGAGATTTTACAGCAAGCCTCTAATAAGCTCTACTGAACATCTGCAAATAACACATTCCAGAGCCTAATTAATCCCAGCTCCATTGACTTTCCATCAGGATTAGCAGAATAGGGTCTTCTTGATTCTAGAACTACGTTTTGCTTCTTCACTCTTAATAAATTTGAAGTTTCTAGCCAGTCTGTGGAAGGATTAAAATTCTTCACATGATCAAACTGAAAAGAAAATATGTTAGCTCTGGCTATGCAAACAGACTTTGCTAAAATGTTCTAAAAATAGAAACAGTAGGAAAAAAAATCTGCAAGACTCAAAAGGAAAACTAGAAAGAGGAATTTGCCTTTCAGCCTTTTAAGAGAGATAAAACTTATTAGGGACTGCAAACAGTGTGCTGCAGTGGAAAGCATGAGGTAGACTTGGCTGTCGCTGTCATTCTTAGCTCATTTGCTTTACATCTGAAATAAAAAAGCAAATCAAATATTTGGAAAGCAGGTTCAAAAGTTTGCCCAAGCGCAGATATTAGAAGAATTTAATTAAAATAGACTTAACCCCATTTTTTTGGTAGGCACAAATACCTGTATGGAAAGACCTGTATTCACTGAAACCTGGATTGAAATGTCACACGTTGGAGTGACCTGACTGGGAAGCCAATTATTAACCAGCACAGGAAGTGTGCACAAAAAATTACCCTCATTTTAGTTTAATTCAAAACTATAGGCTGGGGTCTTAGACAAATGAAGAGGTGACTGAAGTAACATGAAGACCACTAACCCATAGTCATTGTCTGTGGGGTCCACTGTGAGGTATTTTGGGCTCTCCGAGCCCTCAGCAAAAACCTGACTCAGGGTCTGTTACAACAAAGCTCTTACCTCCCACTTGGTCTCTTCAATCTTTGGGAGAAACTCAGCTTGTTCCTTCTTGAAAGCCACAAATTTCTTCTCCAGTTCCTCTCGTTGCTGGAGGAGTTGTCCCATATCATCTTGAAGTTTTTTTTTCTCTTGTTGGAGCTTGAAGATTTGGAGCTGCAAGGCCTGCTGAGCCCGCTGTGCCTTTTTGGAGACCTGTTGCAATTTGTTGGCATAGTTTTGCCTCAGGTCCTCCATTTCCCTCTCCCAGATCTTCTGCTTCTCCTCAAACACTTGGAAGATGGCTGCTTCGCTTTTATCCAAGTTCCTTCGCATCTGGAGGACCTCCTGCTCCTTCTCCCACAACCGATCTTCCAGGTCTTGGATGATGTCATCCGTTGAAGGCGAGTGGAAAGGCATCGTTTCGTTGAGATGGTTCAGTCTGTTGAACGAAGAGGTGCTCTTGCTTGAAGACCGCCCACTGTCTGAGGTAGATATCCCGTTGTATCCCACAATGTTCTTGTCCACGTAGGTTGTACCGATGCGGTTGATGTGGCTGGTGGAGGCGCTCATTGGACCCACGTGTTGGCTGTAACCTGTCCCGTACGTGGGCAGGCTCGTTAACGAGTTACGGCCCGAATCTGAAAGGCCCCCCACTTGGTTTGTAGTCCTGTTAAGGCTGCTCTTGTCGAGTCCACTTTTAGGTGCGGATGGGCTATTGCTGTTGGCATGGTTCAAACTCTTTCTGTTCTCTGTCACCCCGTTGCTCTGCGGCGGGCAGAGGTTCTGCATGGAATGGAAGTTTTTAGGAACTACTGGTTTAAAGGCTGAGGGTCTAACTAAGGGCTCATTGCTCTGCAAAAAGGAAAAAGGACCACGCATCAAACATAGCAGGAAGCTTGGTAACGACACACAAAAGACACACGGCTGGGGCTGATGGAGCTAAGACATCTTGGGTTAGCTCCGTATTTCTCAGCCTTATTACATCCTGGGCCATTTGGGATTTAACATGAGGGACCTGTGGTCTTTGTCTTCCCTTGCCCCAAC
Organism: Antrostomus carolinensis; assembly: GCF_000700745.2. Classification (NCBI taxonomy): domain Eukaryota; kingdom Metazoa; phylum Chordata; class Aves; order Caprimulgiformes; family Caprimulgidae; genus Antrostomus; species Antrostomus carolinensis. The sequence continues at coordinate 44,346 of NW_010331183.1, read as the reverse complement.
TGAAAAAAAACAACCCAACTTGACTTGATGTGACAGGGCGACAAGATTGGTGAGGGATTTAGAGGGGAAGGGTGTGAGGAGAGGCTGAAGTCACTTGGTTTGTTCAGCCTGGAGAAAAGGAGACTGAGAGGAGATCTCATGGGGGTCTAGAACTTCCTCCCAAGGGGAAGAGGAGGGGCAGGCGCTGATCTCTTCTCTCTGGCCACCAACAAATGCCAGGAGCAGAGGAAATGGCAGGAAGATGTGGCAGGGGAGGGTGAGGTTGGCCATGAGGAGAAGGTTCTTGAGGCAGAGGGTGGTGGAGCACTGGAACAGGCTCCCCAGGGAGGTGCTCATGGCACCAAGCCTGACAAGATTCCAGCAGCATTTGGCCAAGGCCCTCAGGGACATGGTGTGAATGTTGGGATTGTCCTGTGCAGGGACAGGAGTTGGACTCCATGATCCTTGTGGGTCCCTTCCTTCCAACTCACAATGTTCTATGATTCTATGACTCACCCCAAATCTGTGTGATTTTTCCCTAGAATACTCCTTCATTTCTTAGTGCTCTTTGTAGGAAGGAGCACTGACACCTGCCCACCAGACCTGATCAAAACAGCTCTTAGATTTTGGCAGATTATATTTGAAAGGACTTTTAATGCTGAGGGTGCATTTCCCTTTTGCTGAAAACTGAATTGAACCCTTGGATTAGCAGCTGTTCTACCCCAGGAGCATCACATTTCTGTCCTGCTGGCAGTGATCTCTCCCCTGTGTGGACATCATGTCCTGCTTACTCTTGGACAGGAATAGGTAGGAGCTGTGAACCCAGCAGCAACACCGGGCAAGTAACATGCTGAAGCTGCTCTTCAATGGAGTGTTTGTGTTTTCTGCATCCATGAGCAATGCTGGGGGGAGAATGGACTGCAGCTGTAAAGGATTTAGAGAGGATTTTAAAACCTTGCACATTCCTCACCCCGTGGATGAACCTACAGAAACAATTTTTTCCTCAAAATGGTATTGAGTCTCCCCTACTGTGGGTTGGGCTTCAGGTGAAAATTAAGCCAAAGGAAGGCACCTTGTATTAGCAAAGATGCTTTGAAAATGCCTTCCAGGAGAAAGAGAACGAGCCCTGGTGAGCAGGTGATGTTGGAAACCAAAAACCTGGCACCTGACATGCAGGACTGAGATGGACTACAGGGCCTGGTGGATTAACAACCCGGGAGACAAGGCCACCAAACGCTGAAGAAATAATATCACACGAGGCAGCATCTCCAAGGCACAAATTATGGGAGTCACTGGAGCAGAGCAGCAGGTTATATACAACACTGGTGGCTCTGGGGCTCTGCTCCTCCAGGCCTGGGAGATGTTTGCTCCCTGAAGCTGGTATGAGCCATGAGGACTGTGCTGGGATGGGTGATAACGCTTACATGGGTAGTTTTCAAGCCTTGTCAGTTTATCCTTCCTAAGGGACACTGGGATTTGGAACAGATGCTCATAGCTGCTTTCAAGGAACACTTTGGGTGGCAGTGGGCTGTTGGAGATTGCCTATAAATGGCACCAAACATAAGAGTGGGACTCAGATGCTGGAACTACAGAAATGAGAGCTGACTCCAGCTCCCTCCCCATCCATCTGGGAGGTAGGCACAGCATCTCGGGTAGGTTGGAATAACAGATACAGCTTAAACAAGCTGAAAGGTTAGCTGGGGAAGCCTTGTGCTCATGCTTTTTGGTTCCTCAAGAACTAACATTCCCCTTCTCTCAACCCTCTGAAAGTAAGAAGAATTGTATTATCTGTACATAAAAATTATACCATCTACACAGTAAGAATTAGACTATCTGTCAGGATTGCACCATTGCCCAAGGCTTCCTGATCTTCCACAGTCATCACACTGCTCCAGGAGATGGGGATTCTCACCTGGTCTAGTTTGCCGGAGATTGGCAATATCTTTGGTGGGTTACTGGGCTCTCGGTATTGGGGAGGAGGTGGCATGTTCTTCTCATTGTTGGTGGTCACGTTCCCACAGATATCCATCTTCACCTTCTCACTCTTGCGCAGGTCGCCGTTGATGTAGAGAGAATTGGAGACCTTCTCTGACTTGTATGTCTTCTCCTCGCCCGAGTAGCGGTTGGAGATCTCCCGTGTGGAGTACCCGTTGCGAGACCCCTCCATCTGCCGACCGCTGCTCTGCGTCCGGGTCCCCACGCTCTTCATGGCAAACTCTTGGTCGTTGGCGACTCCGCTGCCCACGCTCCCCATGGTGCTCTGGGAGGTGGGTTGGGATGGCCGGGGATTAAAACTGTGGAAGTTCTCCGGGCTTGGGTAGGTTGGGTCACTAAGAACGGGCAGTGTCTCTAGCGTGGCCATGGCAGCACAGAGGTGAGTTGGAGGCACAGGTCAGTGGCACTGGGAGAAGGAGGAGAAGGAAAGGACTGTTAAAGAGAGGTCTTTTATCTACCATACCCTTTGGAGATCATCATCCTGCAGAGATGAGCAGATCTCTGAGCTGGCTGATGCCAGGACATGTCTCAGTGTATGGTGTGGACCCCCAACCCCCAAATCCCACTCAGTGCTCTGCAGAACATCTGCTCTTAAGCCTCTCAGTCCAAGGGTTGGGTGCTCCCAGGGGAGGGGGTTGCATGGGTTTTAGTGGGCACAACTCTACAGCATCAGTTGGACACAAACAATTGCAGTTCTGAAGCTTGAATTATTTTTTGTCACTTTTCCCAGGTTTGAACAAGTTTGTGTGGCCATGGGGCTGGAAGGATTCCAAGCCCTGCTCCATCTGTAGGCTCAGACACTATCCCTCACTCCAGCACATCCTTTAGGGATGATTCAACAGGGCTTAAGTAACACACTTCCCATCTCTTCCTTGGGATTGTTGTCCCATGGACTTGAGTTTTTTAAAAGATGCTTTTGTCCAGGTGTCATCCTAAATTTTCTTTTAAGCCTTTATTCCCCTACTCCATTTTATTCTTCCCTAGACTGTGCCTTGGATTGACCAAAACGAGCCCATGGGAAGTGGCTAACATGCAGATAATGGTTTTAAAAGTTGTCTTTGACCAGGTGAAAGACATTAGGACCAATCCTCACGTGTCTAGAAGCTCTTCCTGAGCTCCATCACCATCACAAACCCCAGTCCTGCGATTTCAGCTCTGGCTTTGTGAGCTCCCATGTCTATTCACGTCCATGTTTTGGGGAAATTCTGCAAATTCTGGTTGTTGCATCGGTGATGAATTTATTAGCAACTGAGGCAGCCAAGGTCCAGAGCTACTGATGCTAAGACAGGTTTCACACAGGGACAATTTATAGCTTCCTGAAAAGCCTTTTGAAAGTCCCTTCTGAAAGTCCCAGCTGAAAATCAAGCTGTTTCTGCACTCTTGGACCCATCAGGAATGGTCTGCACTGCCCCACTACCTCCCTGAGGGTGATCAAGCCTCTGCAGTCATGTCCCAGCATGGACTGGGACTAGGGGGGAAAGAACCAAAAAACCCAACCTGGATTTATTTCTCTCAACAGAATTTCCTTAGTTACAGAACCCCCTGGGTTTTTCCTGATGGGTGCACCCATAAAACATGAGTGTTGGGGAACTGCTCCATGTTGAACTGAGCTGCAGCAGAAGATGGAGATCTTGAAGAGAGTGACTGTATTCCCCACAATTCCCATTCCCTCTGCTGAGGTGTTACCTCAATCCTTTGTAATCAGCCCCACAAAGGTGTAAAATCTTATTTAAGGGAATAAAAAGACCCACAACAATTTTTTTTCTGGTGGCCTCATTAGATAATGGAGAATTTGAACCCATACCAGCTGAGGATGACATTACCTGAGGGAAGGGAGAAGATGCCTTGCAAAGTTTGGGTGATTGCAATGAATTCTGAGGTTTCTGTATTTGGGGAAGGACTCTCACAGCTCAATTCAATCACTGGTGCCAGAGTGTCCAGGCCCCTGGGAGGGTCTTTGTGTCCTCCCGGTGCCACTCTAGGAAGGCTCAGATCTCCTTGGAGTCCTGCCTCATCTCTGTGCAGACGTCTCTGATACCTTCAGACTAGGCACAGCTGAACCAAGCCTGGAGGAGCAGGGTCATGGCACCTGGACAGATGTAGACACTTAGTTGACCAATGTCCATCCAACCCTACTGAGTTCATTGGCTTGGTCCCCCATGGGCCAGAAAGACTGCTTGATTCTTTTTAATCCCAGGAATAGAATCATAGAATCACAGACTGGTTTGGGTTGGAAGGGACCTTAAAGCTCATCCAGTTCCAACCCCCCTGCCAGCAGCAGGGACACCTTCCACTAGACCAGGTTGCTCAAACCTCATTTCCAGGTTTCTGAGCATAAACCACCCTGGCAGTGTGGGGACTAAAGCAGGATTTAGGGGCAGGTTTCTCCCTAGATAAAAGAGGGGATAACAAAAGTGATGCCCTTTGGAGAGAGGTTCAGTGATGGGGGGCTCAGGTAGGGCCAGCAGGTCGGGGAGAGGGAGAAAATCCCCATTTCAATGGGGTTTTCCATCTTCTTGGAGAAGGGATGTTAAATCAGCCCTCCCCAAGTAAAGCAGGAGAGCTGGGTTTATTTCCCTGGAGGGCTGGCTTGGGTCTGGAGCTCAGCTCTGACGTGGTCCCTTACGGGGTCTTGCTATTTGCACAGATAATAGAATGGAGAAGAGAAATTAAAAAGGTCAGAGCAGGGGCTGTGCTGCTCCACTTCGCTTTTATTAAATTGTGTTCCTGGAGGCTTCTGCCAGGCATCTCCTCTAGCCTTCTCCCTTTTCCCAGTGTCCTCAACTTCTCATAAGAAGCTGCCCTGTCCAAAATATGGCCCAAGTGTCGTGGGGGCTGGTGGATAAGACATAGCAAACTGCTGGGTCAAAGGGAGAGGACACAAAGCTGATACCTACAGTGAGCTGGGAGAGCTCCTCTGGGGCAGAGCAGGGCATCGAGGTGGTCACAGAGGGAAAAAGTTATGTAAGGAGGTGCTGTGGTGAAAGCCACCATCCCAGCTGAACTGCTGTTCAGATGTGAAGGAGCTTCCATGGTCTGAGACACACCAGATGTGCCCCATCATGGACAGGGGACAAGCAGAGGAGATCATGCCTGGTGATGTAACCTTCTCCATCCCCTTGCACATCACCCCACCCAAGGAGGATCCCCAGGGGACTTGCCCTGCTGAATCACCAGCAATATGAAGCAATGAGCATTGAGTGAACATTCTGTAGTCACTGCTAATGACCTTCCTGCAGACTGCACCTTTGTCCCCCAACAGAGATGACTCCATGTCACACACTGGTTGAGGTCTAAAGGCCAAGCAGCAAATGGATATCACACAAACATCAGACGGTGCAGTGCAGGGACCCACTACAACCAAAACACGTAAATGTTTATCAGAACATCGCAACAAAACATCCACCAGCAGAGAGGAGTGTCCAGGTCTGGTCATGCATCTGGCACGTGACGTTTGGAGACATCTCTCTCCAACGCATGGAGCAGGACTCAAAGGCTCATGGCTCCCCATTGCACCCTAAAGGCACTTTCTGAGCAAGACCACAGACAGTTCATGAGTGCACAATGTCCAGGGATTAATCTAGGTGCCTGCTGGGCACCTGGAGACTTGGATGAGCTACAGAGTGATGATGAGGATGGAGACTGCCCGTCTGAAGCCACACTCAACCCATGGTGCCTTCAGATTTTATTAGTCAAGGGAAAACTTTTTGTTCTGCTAATTTAGGAATAACCTGCTTTTCAGTGACTTTGAGATCTTTATAGGCCATGTCCTTTATTATGGGACACCAACCACCACAGGAGGGATGTACTGGAAGATCTCAGCTCCAGACGAGGGAGGCTTTGCCTCCACACTGTCCTCCCTGGCCCCATTCAGCCAGCTGAGGAGAAATCCAGGTTACCTTTTCCTCGCTGGGTAAATTCCACAGTGACATTTGCACATTTACATTGACTTTCTGAGGGCAGGATGAGGTCACTGGAAAGTTTGATCCTTCAAAAAAAAAAAAGCCAACACAACAACAAGCAGTGAAGGCAAATGTCCTCAGCCCAGTGAGAGTCACAGCCTGGGCAGAATCATGGCAACGCAGGGGAGTTGGAACTGGATGAGCTTTAAGGTCCCTTCCAACCCAAACCATTCTATGATTCTATGAATACCCTCCAGGACACCTTGGAAGAAGATGCCTGCTCAACCCCATGGTATCTCCATCAGTGGTCTTCACCAGCAGAGTATCAGGTTCTTTCTCTGCCCTTGGGGACCCCATGGGGCCATATCCCAAGCCCACTGGAACATTGAACCAGCATTCCCATCCAGCACCAATAACCTAAAAGCAAGAGGACTTCAGGTAGTTTTCTTGGGATATGGGATCAAAGCTGCACCACAGGGGTAGACTCTGAAAATGGACTTTTTTCTATGGGGTTTTTTTTTTTGTGTTTTGGATTTTTTTTTTCTTTTAATTGGAAATCATCCAAGAAAATATTCTGGAAAAAAAAAAAAAGAAGTTATTAGCTTATGTTTACTGTAAACCCAGGACCTGATAAACAGAGCATATGGACAAGCATTACAAGTATGTTATTAAGGAGATTCCAGAAGTGCCAACAGATCCCTGACAGTAGGGCTTTGTTTGCCAAAAAGGGCCATTTTTCTGAGAACAACACTTTAGTGTCTTCTGGCCAGCTGCCGTTCCCAGGCAGGTTTTACTGGGGTCACTCCTCAGGTGACTGTGAAATCAAATTTTGAGCATAATGAGGTAAGAAATAACACTGCCAGGTTCTGGTGCAGAGCTGGAGGGTCTTTTTTGTTTTTCCTCCTTCCAGGTTTGGAGAAATGCATGATTAAAAACTTCCCCAGGACATTTCTCCTCCATAAATCTCATAACCATCTCCCTCCCATGGGAACACAAACTCAGATTGGGTTTATGAACGATTCCCAATGAGAGAAACAAAGATGCTGATCATGGCAGTCCATGAACACAGTGGGGCTGAGGGAAGCTGAACTGGCTCAGCTTTACCAGAGCTTCACTCCCAAATCCATCCTTTAGAAGAAGGAGAGGTCACCTACAAGCATGGCTGGGCTTGAAAGAGACCCCCAAGCCATGGTAGAGGAGCAAAAGCAGCTTCCCTTGCCCCATGGTGGTGTAGAGAGGCTCCAGACAGGCAGAAAACCAAACCAGGAGTTTTAAGCAACTTGCCAGTCACTGCCCTTTCCAGATGTTTTATCTTTCCAGATGTTATGCCTCATCTGCAGTGATGAGGAGGCACCAGGACCACCTTGGCTCTTCATCCTCACCAGGCTCTCAAGAAGACACCGGGTCCATCCCACCTCCTGAGGAGGACTAGCTCTACCCAAATCACTCCCAAGTGATGTCCATCCATCTGTCCATCCATCACAGCGGCCACCACTTCTGATAGCCAACATTTGGCCCTTGCCAAGCTCTCTCATTCCCGTTCCCCACAGCCCCGTGGTTACGGCAGGAACCTGAGTGAAGGGACTTTCTGCAAGGTCAAAGGAGGAGAAGGAACCCTTCCAGAACAAACACTGAGCTCATTTCCCAGAATTACTGTGTTCATAAAAGCTGAAAAGGGTTTCTTTGTCTGCCTGGATTGATTCAAACCACCCTTCCTGGTAGCCATCTTCATGCCAGCACCTTACCTAGGAAGGGTGTCCTATCTCATTGCTACAGCCAGCCTCCTCTCTGGCCAGGTACACCAGGACTTCACGCAACGGTGCAGCTCCCCACCACCTCCATGTTACACAACCTCCCTGTCCCATCCAACCGTGGTGTCCTCTTGGCCTTTCTCTATGGGAGAAAGAGACAGCCATATTTTTATACCTGATGCAAAAAATCTGGGATGAAATTACCTTTTCTCTGTCTGTGTTGATTAAAGTCTTCATGACCACCAATTACCATGGTTTCCTACCATGCCTGCAGCTCCAGGGAAGCCTTAGATGTTATTGTAAATATCATAATCTGTAAAATAAACTCCTGCATCTTCACACTTGCTTTACCCAAATGAGTTCCAGTGAGACAGAAGAAAAATGGCTTTCAGAGAAGCAGCTGAATGGTTAACTAAGCCTAGATGATGAAGGCCTGGCTCTGTTTCTGCCTGAGTAGGTTAATTGTTAACACTCTAGTAACAAAGGCCTTTGGGAGACATACCTAGGCACCGTGCCATGCGAGAAGGAAATCAATCGTTGGTCTCGGGCAGAGCGAGATCCAACAAACAACCCGAAAGCAAGGCAGTGCCTTGGCACAGGCACCGCCCCAGGCATGTGTTCCTGGCTGGATGGGCAGCAAAGGCATCTGAAGGTCAAAAATTCCCCCTTCTCCACCAGTTGCAGTAACAGGTGTGTCCATGACCTTCAACAGTCGGGTTTGTTTGCATCTGTTTTAATGAGCAATTACCCACACAATGGAAATATGTTGGGGTTTTTTTTTTTTGGAGTAGGACCTACACCTGCGCTGTGTTCAGGGCTCTGGTGGCTCTCTAGTGTGTTGGCAGTGGTGCCAGAGAGCTGGTATGTCTAGAGGAAGAAAGTCATCATGTCCTGGGGTGGTGAAGCTGGTTAGAAATGGTGTAAAAGGGATGAAGAAAAATTTACTGTGGTCCTTTCAGCTTCTTCCAGAAAGATATATGGAGAGGGAATCACAGAATGGTTTGGGGTGGAAGGGACCTTAGAGCTCATCCAGTTCCAACCCCCCTGCCAGCAGCAGGGACACCTTCCACTAGACCAGGTTGCTCAAAGCCTCAACCAGCCTGGCCACGAACACTTCCAGGGAGGAGCAGCCACAGCTTCTCTGGGCAACCTGGGACACTGTCTGACCACCCTCTGGGTGAAAAATTTCCTTCTAATATCTGACCTCAATCTCCCCTCTCTTAATTTAAAACCATTTCCCCTTGTCCTGTCACTAGTACTAGAAGTGAGGAGACAGCAGACCCTTTGGGCAGCAAATCCACCTGTATCTGCAGAAGCATTAACAAGCCCACCACTGAAACCCAAGACCTGCAATCTGTGAGTCAACATATCCTTGGAAGTGTTTGAATCTGGGTCTCAGCAACGCTACTGGCACCTCAAAGGTTGTTGCTTGGGTTGGTGTGGACACCCTGTGTTCCCCTGAGACAACTCCAGCAATGATGGTGATATGGGAGCCCACCTCCCGTTCCCTGCCTGGGCTGGGGGTGGCAAGCATGGGCACAGGAGAGGACCACTGCAGTGCTGGAGAGGGTCAGAGGGACCTACCTCACTTCTTAACACTCCCATCCTGCCCTGCAAAAAGCTCTGCTTGCTTTAGTTGTACCACCATGCACCTCTGAGAAGGTTTCTCTCTTCCCACCAGTTAGTTTCAGATGTAACTTGCAGTCACATCCCTCCTCTTCTCCAGGCTGAGCAAACAACCCTCAGCCTCTCCTTGCCCATCACATCCTCCAAAAAGACCATTCAGCTACTGCTCTGCCTCCTGTGTGTCACGGGCCATCACATGTCACCTCCTCATGGCCATGCTGGACCCAAACCTGGTTGAGAGAACCTTCAAAAGGGTCGATTCAAGAGGCAGGAACATCCACCACTCCCCTCCCACCCGGCTCCACTGTGTCGGCACCTCCTTTTCTTCTACACCCTTCTCAAGTTGCCTCGGTTTGAAGAGGGGAACGGAATGAGCTGTTCCCAGCTCTCACAGACATTTTTTTCCAGCCCTCAAGTAATTCTTGTGGCTCTTTTCTGCACCTTCTCCAACTCCTCTTCCCCCACCTGGCATGGTGGCTGCCAGATTTTCCTCCACTGCTGAAATAGGGCACGAAAGCACTTGAACCTGTCTGTGAAAACATGAAAAGCCTGAAAATCTCAAGCTTTTCAACCACAAGCTTTTTCCACAACCAAAAGCCAGACAATGTCAGATGAACAACTCCAGCTGCTTCCCCAGGACACAGACCTCTCTTTTCCCATTGATCCGTGCTGGAGGAAATGGGAACTGTGCAATGAGGAGCTTTTTTCACCCATTCAGGGCCAAAAAAGCAAACTCAGGAAGGTAGGTTGGAGGGTCGAGTGCCAAGTTCTTGTAGGCATCTTCAGATACTTCTTTGGCCATGGAGCTGCTGCTTGTCTACAAATCTTGCATCCATCTGTGCAAAGGTTTTACAGCTACTGCAGGGCTACAAAAAGATGGACAAGCTCTCCAGCAGCACCTGAGCCCTCAGTGCAAGGGCAAACTCCAAACTCCATCAGGACACAAGATCACAGAGAATCACACAGAATGGTGGGGTTGGAAGGGACCTCAGGAGATCATCCAGTCCAACACCCCTGCCAAAGCAGGTTCCCTGTTGCAGTTGTTATCCCGCAACGTCCCGTCTGGTCGAGGAGGCACAGAGACAAACAGACTCCACACCCTCTCTGGGCAGCCTGTCCCAGGGCTCCAGCACCCTCACAGGAAAGAAGTTTTTCCTTCAGTTTGTCTGGAACTTCTGGTGTCCCAGTTTGTGCCCATTGCCCCTTGTCCTGTCACTGGGCACCAGCGAGAAGAGCCCGGCCCCATCCATTTGGCCCCCACATTTCAGATCTTTATAGACATTGATCAGATCCCCTCTCAGGCTGCTCTTCTCCAGGCTGAACAGTCCCAGCTCTCAGCCTCTCCTCGTCAGGCAGATGCTCCAGGCCCCTCATCATCTTTGTGGCCACTGGTGGACATTGCCCACCATCTCCTAGGACTCAGTTGAGCTACTTTTTGAGCCTCAGCCTCTTTTGCAGTGTGAGGGCTGTTGGACAAAGTGGCTGAAGATCATTGTTGTAGGACACATCCAGGCTGGAGAAGTCCCCTCATTATGTTTTAAGGAGGTTTTGAAAGAGGCTCGTGGCTGTGAGGAGCAGGGTGATGGTGTGTAGTGAATGGACCAGTCCTGCTCTGGGCATTAGATATTTGCTTGTGTTAATGCTGATTTTAATATTAAGAAGGACTGATGTGCCAGGGCCTTTCTCCAGCAGGACACATCAATGCTGCCCAGCTGTCCTGCATCTCTGCCCAGGGCTTGCAGGGAGCTCTTGATGAGGAGCTACATGATACTTAAGCTCTGGCACTGGCTTTGCATATAAAAATGAGTGGAAAGTTGCTTTCTCTCCCCAAGACTCTGTGGTCTGAGAGACCTCTGCAGTTTTTTCCTCAAAACCAGGCAAATCCCTTGGAGAACTGCAGGAATTGTGGTTCATAACCAACGTTACATCGAGTCCCTGCTGTAAGAGGGATCCCATCCAGATCTGCAGCTTGTTGGCTTTCTCCATGGCCTGATCCAGGTCACAAATCTAGGAGAAAGTCACCCCAAACCAGCAAGCAGTTTGCTGCTCTGCTGGCAGCTTCTCGCCAGTTCACTGAGGACTCAACCAGGACCACAGGGCCATGATCAGGGTAGAGGAACAGAGAGTGTGGGCAGGAGCAAACCCCACCAGGAAGGGGTTTTGGAGACCTCAGCAATGACCAGCTCCTGACTGCAGCCTGGGGTGCTTTGCAGAGACCTTTGTAGCTCAGTTCCCCAGGGACTGGTAGATTTGGGTTGGATATTGGGAAAAAGTTCTTCAGTATGAGGGTGGTGGATCATTGGAACAGGTTGCCCAGAGAGATAGTGGAGGCCCCATCCTTGGAGATAATAAAAGTTAGACTTGGTGGGACTCTGAGAAACCTGCTCTAGTGAAGATGTCCCTGCTCACTGCAGGGGGGTTGGACTAGATGTCCTTTGAGGGTCCCTTCCAACCCAAACCATTCTGTGATTCTATGATTGGGGGTTTAATTAGAAGCAAGGAAAGCATGAGTTCAGAGAGCAAAGCAACACCAAAGCCATCCTAGATGCCTTCTCCTGGAGCAACCTCCACCTGTCCTTAAGGCTATGTGATTCCTGTTGCATCCTGTTACAGGAAGACAACCACAGAAATCCATCCTGAAGCTCTGTGCTACAATCCCAGAGTCCTGCTAAGGAACATCCAATTTGGGAAGATGGAAACCATCCTGTCCCTCCATAACCTCCTGCTTTCCAATGACACCTCCTGTCCCAGCAGCTGAGAGCGCTGGATGTCCACACAGGGACCCGCAGCATCCTCAGGATAACTGGGCCCAGTTAAAAACCATCAGCTCCCCCAGTATATGGTTATTTAGGAGACGTGAGGACCCAGCTTTGCTTTTTTTCTCCTGCAAATGCAGCAGCACCAGGTGGGGGGGTGGCAGGATTTGGGGCAGGGAGGTCCCTGATTCAGGAGCTGAGCTTTCTTGGGCTGCTGTGGGGAATAAAAACGAGCGGCTTAGAAACATTTCCTTTTCCTCTCCGCCTGCTAATGAGATAATTACAGCCTTTTGTATTCTGGGAAACGACTTTCTCATTACGGGGGCACATCAGCTATTTACATAATCAGCCTGAAACAAAAGAGACGAGATGAAAAGACCCAGGCGGCTCTTCTGGAGAGCCCAGTATGGCGCTGCTGAGGGAAAGTCCATGGGATGATGGCTTTCTCCATCCCCAAGGTTCCTCTGCTCACGTCCAGAGCAGGTGGTAGCATTTGGTCCAGGATGTCCCCAGCATGTGATGCTCCTTGCTCTCAGCTGCAAGTGTCCCTGGTGTCCCCAGAACCAGCATGACACACTCTCCTAAACCAGCTGCCGTGATTCCCATTGCTGAAGGATTTGGGAGGGGTGGCCGTGGATCAGGACTCCATAGATGGGTGGCAGGAAGAGCCATGTCAGCTCTGCCCTGTTGTGGTCAGCGTTTGTCACTGGAGGGACTCACAGTGACATCCTGGGATGAGTCCCACCACCTGAGGATATGTTTGGTACCAAACTGGTCCATCCCCTTGCCCATCTCCCATATCCCAGTTTCCCCATGCCCCCAGCTGGTCAAGGGACACTTTCAGTACTAGACTGTCCCATCCCATGTCCCACATCCCAGTTCCCTTTTCCCCAGCTGGCCAAGGGACACACTGGATACCAACCTGTCCCATCCCACATCCCATTTCCCTGTCCCCCCAGCTGGCCAAAGGACACATTTGATAAGAACCTGTCCCATCTCACATTCTATGTCCCATTTCCCTGTCCCCCCAGCTGGCCAAGGACACATTTGGTACCAGCCTGTCCCATCCCAGTTTCCCCATCTCTCCAGCTAGCCAAGGGACACTCTGAGTACTAGACTGCCCCATCACATGTCCCACATCCCAGTTCCCTGTACCTCCAGTTGGCCAAAGGACACATTGGTTGCCAACCTGTCCCATCCCACATCCCATGTCCCCTTTCCCTGTCCCCTCAGCTGGCCAAGGGACACACTGGGTACTGACCTGTCCCATCCCACATCCCATATCCCATTTCCCAGTCCCCCCATCTGTCCAAGGGACACATTGGGTGTCAACCTGTCCCATCCCAAGTTTCAGTTCCCTGCCCCCACAGCAGGCTAGGGGACACCGGGTACCAAACTGTCCCATCCCACTGCCCTGTCCCCCCAGCTGACCAAAGGACACTCTGTGTACCAAATTGTCCCCGCCAGCCTGCAAACCCGCCACCTCCCTTACTCAATAAAGGCCCCATTGTTCTCCCCCAACAAAGCCTGAATAGTCCAGCCTGCTCCACCTTCCCCCAGCTAATCCTCCCAGTTTGCGATCAGTTTTCCTCCTCGCTTGGTTTAAGGGACACGCTCCACCACCACCACCTGGTCCCTGTGCCCCAGGAAGTGGCAGGAGGGGAATTCAGAGCAAATCATGACCAAAACCTCCACCATGGAGCACGTGGCCTTGGCTCTGTGCCCTCCTGCCCGTCCTCCTTCCCTCTCTGCTCTCCTGGGGTGCTCCTGGGATGGACACCCTCATGTATGTGCTACACCTGGGCTGGGTCTCTGTCACACGCAGTGACACAAGAGTCCCCGTCTGTGCTCACTGTGCTTTGCTGCAGCAGCCACACCTCCTTCTTACCATCCTCGTCATCATCACTCCTCCCTCGGTGTGATGATGATGAGGATGATGGAGAACACCAGAGGCTCGTGCTGGGTCCTCACCTGTGGACCTCAGCACTGCCCCAGAGCATCCCTCTGCAAGTGCAAGGCTTGGAGAACTCGGTAGCTACCTGGAAACCCTGTATTGACAGCAAAAGAGTTGGACTTGATGATCTTAAAGGTCTTTTCCAACCAAAATGATTCTATGATTCTATTAAAAATAAATCAATAAATCAACCTGGGCATTATTATTGCTCCTCCAGAACGAGCTGCTCCACCTGTCCCAAGCCAAATTCCACCACAGTTTATCTCAAGATATTCCCAAATTTAATCCACAGGATTTTCTGGATCCAAAAGAGCAGACAAAGGTGTGGAATAAAAGACCACAAGCACCTGTCAGACTGCACTGGTCGTGAGCTACTCCAAAAAGAAAAGAATAAGAAAAAAATTACTCTGGAGGCTGTGGTGAGGTTGGCAAAGCCCCAGAGAAACCTCAGCAGGTGACATGGAGATGTAATGTGGTGCTCTGAGATTTGTATGGGGTCCCAGGGAGGTTTTCCTGTCTCCATCCTTGGAGGTTTTCAAGCCCTGAATGAACCAAGCAGGGTCTGACCTGGTAGCTGAACCTGCATCAAGCGGCGAGGTGGCCTGGAGATCCCTGAGCTCCCTCCCACCAGGAATTATCCTGCTGTGGAGGATGGTTTTGGCAAGCTGCCCTGAGGTTGTCCACACAGTCCTCATCCTCAGGGGCATTTTCTCCCCTTTTATGGGCTGCTGTCAGACCTCTGGTTTTGGATCCAGGCTGGCATCCTCCAGGATGCACCTGAGGGATTCTCCATCACATGCCATGTCTGTCCCCATCATCCCAAGGAGCAGAGGATGCCAGAGGGACAGGATGGTTTCAAGCTCAGCCCAAACTGCCAACCCAAACCCTATGTGTCCATCAGGAAGGATTTGGACATAGAATCACAGAATCACAGAATGGTTTGGGTTGGAAGGGACCTTCAAAGGTCATCTAGTCCAACCCCACTGCAGTGAGCAGGGACACCTTCACTAGAGCAGGTTGCTCAGAGCCCCATCAAGCCTGACCCTGAATATCTCCAGGGATGGGGCCTCCACTACCTCTCTGGGCAACCTGTTCCAATGATCCACCAACCTCATATTGATGGTTTCATCCATGCCCACCTATCCTTGTGGCATCCCCCAGAAGATGCTCAGTGCTGGCTGTGGGCTGATCATTGTCTCCACTGCAGTCATGGTGACAACCACTGCCCAGAAGACACCAGATTTAGTGGCACAAGGAAAAATCTCTGAGTTCACTCAGCCTGGAGAAAGGATGGGTTGATGGAGCAGCCTCAGCACTGGCTGTGGAGCTGGGGGTCTTGGATGCTCCATGCCACAAGCTTGACCACTTGAAGTCATCCCAGCCCTCCGTGCCTCAGTTTCCCCTTATTAAGGAGACCTCTCCTCAGCAAGGTGGCTGGAGATGAGCTGCTGCTGGTTGAGCCCATGGTGCTGCCTGACATGGATTATTGCAGTGGGGGTATGGGAGAGCTCCTGGCCCACTGCATGGTGCTGGCACGGTGCTGCTGTCCCCTGATAGTCCCCCAGTAAGGACCTGCCTTGCCTGGCACCCCAGTGACTGCCTGAGCATCCTCATCCCATCCCACATCCCAAATCTGGGGGGGATGCCAATGTGATCCTGTTACAGACCCATTCCTTGGCCCCAAATGCCTTGTGGTGGGAACAGGAGGACCTCTGTTATCACCAGACCCCCTCATGAAGGATTTAGAACCCTGCCCTCACCCCAGAGGGCCTGATCCTGCCCTTTGGGGTGAGCCATCACCTCTGGAGAGGTTCCAAGCAGTTATCCCCACAGCCCCTGCCTGGTTCTGCTGTCCCAAACCTTAACCAAGCCTCTGTCCCAGCAGGAAGGACAACAAGGGGACCTGCCACCAGCTTCCACCCCCTGCCCACGCCACCGTCCCGGCCGTGATTTATCATTAACTCACCCTGAGGAATTTCAAGGGCACGGAGCCAGCCTGGGGCGTGCTCGCTCCTCCCCAAGCTCCCATGGTGGCTTGTCCCCACCGCCAAGGTTACCACTGCTGACCACAGTGGTGCCCCAAAACCCATTGAGGTGTAAGGTCCTGGTGCTGGTGGGTGGCAGCTGGATTGAGTTTATAGTGAAGGGGGGAGGGGGAGAATAGGAGCTTTCCCCACCTTGAGCAACCCACCTCCATGCACCCATCTCTGCTACGATTCCCAGTGCAAACTCAGCCCAGTGGGTTCATCCCACCCTGAGAAAACCACCTGCAGCAGTTCCCACCAGCTCAACATGGCACTAACCCATCGTGAACCCTTCGTTCCCCTGCCTGGCCCCTTTCTGGGCTCAAACAAAGACACTCAGCCAGAGGGGGGAGGAGAGGAAAGGAAAGATCCTCCTCCAAAGCCAGCACCCACCGGGATTTACCTGGGCAGCCTGGGGGTGCATCCTCCAGCTCCCCGTCCTCCACGAGTCTCAACCTTCATCGTCTCTGTGTTTGATACTCCAGGAAAAAAAACCAAACAACAAACCCAGCCTAAGAAAACACCTGTGGAGAGCAACCTGCTGCTGGGCTGGGGCCAAGGGCTGCACTGGGCTCAGCCTGATTGGTCACCTACAGCCTGTGCTTGCGGGATCTTAACTCTTTCTTCCCATCAAGGTGGAGATGAGCCCAACGTTCTCCAATGGAGACTTTGGGGTTTGATGGCTTGGTTTTGCTTAAATTGGGATTTTGGGGGTTTGACAGCTAGGGTTTGCTCAAATAAAGGGTTTTGGAGTTGAAGGATTTAGTTTTGTTCAAAAATTGGGGATTTTGAGGTCCAACAGCTGGGTTTTGGTCAAATAGGGATTTGGGATCTGGCTGCCTGGTTCTGCTTTGATTTTTTTTTTCTTCAAGTGAGGATTTTGGGGTCTAATGGTTTGGTTTTGCTCAAATAGGAATTGGGGGTTCAATAGCTTGGTTCTGCTCGAAAAGGGATTTTGGAGTCTGACAGCTGAGGGTTTTTTTCAAATGGGAATTTTGGGGTCTGATGACTTGGTTTTGCTCAAATAAGGAGTTTGGGGTCTCCCAGCTTGGCTTTTAGTTTTGTTTTGTTTTCACTCAATTTTTTTTTATTTTTTAAATTTTTTTTTAGCTCTTCCCAGCATGGAACCCCTCTCCTCAACTTTTCCATCCAGATGAAAATGCTTCCCAGCTGCGTGGCTGAACCAAGAGCCCAGTCACCATGGAGAGAGGAGCAGAAAGCACAAGCCCAGTAACTCTGAAACAACCTCAGCTTTTCTTTTCCAGATGGTTTGGGTTAATTGAGATCCTAAATCTCACAAAGCACACCAGAGTCTGACACCTGGAAAAATCACATTTTCTTTACTTGCCAACACTGACCCATCTCAGCTCCAAACTCCCTGATAAAGCTGTGAACATGTGAAACAACAACAACAAAATAAAGTTATGGAGGGATTTGATGCTGCTGTAGCCCACTGGCACATTTCAGCACAGAGAAAGGGAACAGAAGGTCATTTGCTCCCCTGGTTATTGCAGACAAAGAAGCAAACATTACATGGTCCATCTCTCCTCCCTGAACTTTTGGCATATTCCGACTGGTTTCAGAGAGTTTGGACACATGAGATAGAATCATAGACTTAGAGAACCATGAAAGTTGGAAAAGACCTCTAAGATCATCAAGTCCAACCATCAACCCATCACCACCATGCCCACTAAACCATGTCCTGAAGTGCCATGTCTACACGTTATTTGAACAACTCTAGGGGTGATGACTGCACCACCTCCCTGGGCAGCCTGTTCCCACACTTGACCACTCTTTCAGTAGATAATTTCTCCTAATATCCAACCTAAACCTCCCCTGGTGCAACTTGAGGCCATTTCCTCTTGTCCTGTCCCTTGGTCCTTGGTTGAACAGACCCACCCCCACCTCTCTCCACCCTCCTCCAAGGGACTTGGACAGAGCCACAAGGTCTCCCCTCAGCCTCCTTTTCTCCAGGCTCAACACCCCCAGTTCCCTCAGCCGGGAACTCCGCACACTTGTGCTCCAGACCCTTCCCCAGCTCCGTTGCCCTAATGATGATGTTGGTCACCCCAGAAGCTGGACCTGGATCCTGCCCTCCCTCCTTTGCCATCATTATTTGCCATCTAAACACCCTCCCCATCTTTCAGAGCAGAGCCAGGATGGTCCAGGGCTCCTTCTCCTCCACCCCTGGCTGCCAACACTGAGGCAGGAGAACAATCAAGCTTCCCATCAGGGAACAGCCAACCTCAGCAGTGACATGGATTATTTGCAATTGTGAAGGGACTATAACGAGGGAAATCAAGCTACACAAAGCTGCTGCTAATTTAGACTTATTTGCTCAAGTGAATTTTCTATTGGCAGGATGTCTGAGTATCAAAGGAGCCACCGGTCGCAGCCTCACAAACACAACGTTGGCCATGGTGGGGTAATAGCTGCAAGAACAGTAAAACAGCAATAAACCAACAAGAATCAAATATGGGTTACGTGTGTGTGTTTAAATCATGGCAAAATGCTCTGCTGGGGAGCACGGGAAAGGTGGAAATTATACCCGAATGGATTCCTGCAGAGACTCAAGCGCTTAATTTTGCCCTGTGACTTCAGAAGCAAAGAATTCCAAGAAACGGGCTGGTTTATACATTGCTAGAAGAGAATTGTTTGGTTGGAAAAGATCTTTGAGATCATCAAGTCCAACTGGACCAAGAGATTCCCAGGAGCAGGATGCATGGCCCACACCTTGGAAATAGCCACACATGTCATGGTGTCAAGGAATGGTCTGGGTTGGAAGGGACCTTAAAACTCATCCAGTTCCAACCCCCCTGCCATCAACAGGTTCACCTTTCACTAGACCACGTTGCTCAAAGCTTCATCCAACCTGGCCTTCAACACTTCCAGGGAGGAGCAGCCACAGCTTCTCTGGCCAACCTGGGCCAATGTCTCACCACCCTCACACCAAACAATTTCTTCCTCACATCTCAGCTCCATCTCCCCTCTGCCACTTTCAAGCCATCACCCCTTGTTCTCTCACTCCCTGCCCTTGGCCAAAGTCCCACCCCAGCCTTCCTGGAGCCCCTTCAGGTACTGGGAGGCCACTAGAAGGTCTCCCTGGAGCCTTCTCTTCTCCAGGCTGAACAACCCCAACTCTCTCAGCCTGTCCTCCCAGCAGAGGAGCTCCAGCCCTCACATCAAGCCCTTTCCATCCCAGGGATATCTTTTGCAATAACCTGCGTTACTGATCCAGGAGCTTCATCAGGGCATGGACCCTTCCCACCAGTGGGATTTGTTGAAGCTGCCCAAGCAAAGGGAGTGGAGTTGCAGCATTCCTCAGGCTCAGCAGATCTTGCAGGCACTTTCCTTGAAATTTTGCTGGTTAAGGCTGTGCTCATTCTCTCTTTGGGAGTTGTGTTATGTCTTAGCACTTCCCACAGATGAATAAATCATGATGGAAGAGCCTTTGGAGAACGCTGGAAACTCTGGCATAATCTGTGCTCTTGACGCTCTCAGGCAAGTCATAAACTTTTGAACTCTGAGTTCCCATTTCTAACCCAGGTCTCTGGTTGCTGAGACATAAACCTCTCTACCTACCAAGCTCACCTCCACCAAAGCCCTTCCACTACCTCTGAGAGCCAACAGAGACCCCTCGGTTTCCAGCTAGCACCCTGTTGTGTGTGAGGTCACAGCAGCAATTCCAGTCTTTGTCCCCCAAACAGCCAAGAGGAAACACAACACCCCCCCCAGACATCAAAAGCTCCTCCATCTCAGGAAGGATGGAACCAGCTCCCTCATTTCATGCACATCCCTTCCCTCAGTGGGAGGAAGGTCTGCCCTGACTTTCCCAGCTCCAGCAGTTCCTCTCCAAACCTCCCTTTCCCAAGACTGAAGCTGCTCATGACCACAATGCCCACGTCAAGAAGGGGAAGTGTTGTCATGAGGGGAAGTGTGAACACTTCCATCCAAGTGATGGATGGAAGTGTTGGAGGCCAGGTTGGATGAGGCTTTGAGCAACCTGGTCTAGTGGAAGGTGTCCCTGCTGATGGCAGGGGGGTTGGAACTGGAGGAGCTTTAAAGTCCCTTCCAACCCAAACCATTCTATGATTCTATGATCTCCAGCATGAATCCTGAGGCTGCAAAGGCAGAGCAGAGCACGTTAAAGTAATGGGGCTTTGCAGCTACTCGATGGATCCCTTGGACTGACTGCTGTCAAATGAGATCCTGGGAGCTTCTGCTCAGTTTTTCTGTTCTGCAGAATTTTTTTCCTGATTGAGAATTATTTCTGTGGAAACATTCTGGGGTTTGGGGTTTTTTGTTTTGGAGTTTTAAAAAAAACCAACAAATTAATCAGTGATTTTTTTTTTTCCCAA
Source organism: Antrostomus carolinensis (assembly GCF_000700745.2). Lineage (NCBI taxonomy): Eukaryota > Metazoa > Chordata > Aves > Caprimulgiformes > Caprimulgidae > Antrostomus > Antrostomus carolinensis. The sequence continues at coordinate 24,001 of NW_010331183.1, read as the reverse complement.
GTGCTTTCTCCTTCCCTTGAATAAAATAAAATTAATTTTTCAGAAATAAAGAAATAAAGTTTTCTTTCTTTCTCTTTCTTTCTTTCTTTCTCTCTTTCTCTCTCTTTCTTTCTTTTTCTTTCTTTCTTTCTTTCTTTCTCTCTTTCTTTCTCTCTTTCTTTCTCTCTTTCTCTGTTTCTTTCTTTCTCTCTTTCTCTCTTTCTCTCTTTCTCTCTTTCTCTCTCTCTTTCTCTCTTTCTTTCTTTCTTTCTTTCTTTCTTTCTTTCTCTCTTTCTTTCATTCTCTCTTTCTCTCTCTTCCTTCCTTCTTTCCTTCCTTCCTTCCTTCCTTCCTTCGTTCCTTCCTTCCTTCCTTCCTTCCTTCCTTCCTTCCTTCCTTCCTTTCTTTTTCCCCAAAGCCACCTTCTTCTTGAAGAAAGGAAGAATTAACCCTAGCAAAAACCAAACTCTTTGTTCCCCAGATCCTTTTTTTTTTTTCCTTTCTCCTTTTTCTTGCAGCACTGCTATGCTCTGAGCATCTCCCCTGGCAGGGTGATTTCACTCCTCTTGAAGCCATTTCATTTCAAGATCCCAAAGTTCTCTGAGGTCCCTGGACTGCAGCTGCAGAAGTGGTTAAGTGTTTTCTGCACTGATCAGAGAAGGAGCAAGATGTGAGCTGCAGTGAGGGCTGAAGGAGTGTCACTGGCCTGGGACATTCCCTAGGGAACGGTGGGCAGAAAACATTGATGTTCTTGGTGTCCACCACGGGGCGAGGTGGAGGTAGAGATGGAAATGGGAGCAGAGAACTTGGCCCCTTTGACCACCTCCCTGGGCAGCTTTTGTTGAAGAAGTTTTTCCTCATATCCAATCTAAACCTCCCCTGGTGCAACTTGAGGCCATTTCCTCTTGTCCTGTCACTTGGTCCTTGGTTGAACAGACCCACCCCCACCTCTCTCCACCCTCCTCCAAGGGACTTGCACAGAACCACAAGGTCTCCCCTCAGCCTCCTTTTCTCCAGCCTCAGCAACCCCAGTTCCCTCAGCTGGGAACTCATCACACTTGTGCTCCAGACCCTTCCCCAGCTCCATTGCCCTTCTCTGGACACGCTCCAGCACCTCCGTGTCCTTCTTGGAGTGAGGGGCCCAACACTGAACCCAGCACTTGGTGGATCAGGGTGGTACGGCTATGCTGTGCCAGAAGATTCAGCCTTACTGGTAGGAAAGCTGATAAAATCACCACCAGACGGCACAACCTGAGCAAGCTCTGTGGCTGAGCTCCTAGGAAAAAAATTGTCCTGTGAACACCCAGTATTTATTTATACGAGAAGAAACTGTTTGCTTACATGATGTAAAAGTCTTCTCTGTACCTGGAGCTTCATGTGCACCAGTACTTACACAATGAGAGCCCACCATTGCACTGGTCTGGAAGTTAAAATGCTGAGAGATGTTGTCCTACTCGTTAAGTGGAATAATTTGAACCTGTGTGAGTCTCCTTCATACCAACACGGAGGTGTGGATAGGAGAGAACCTTCTCCAAGCTGCCACCGGGGACTGGCGGGGGTTCCCGAGGCTGGGTTGGCACTGCAAAGCTGGGTTGATGCCAGCTGCTGCAATGGGGGACACTTCTATCTCCAATCCATGACAACATCTGCCCGCTCAGCTTGAGGCAACACGAACAAGCCAAAAGACTCTGGTTTATGTCATCCAGAGAGATGATTTCCTATTCTGGCAAAAACATCCCTGCTGGTATAAGCTGTCTGCCCCGTGTTGATGCAGAGCAGACAAAGCCTCTGCAGTGCTGGCAAACCACAACCTGGTGCATCGCCCAGGTCTTCCCATAAATCAGGGGAAGCTCCTGCATCTCCATCTGCAGGTGCTGAAAGCCTGGCACTGTGTGTGTGTTGGGATGCTCCAGTGTGGTGGCTTGGCCATGTTATGTAGGTCAGGTCTGAGCTGCATGAAGAGAACATGTGATGCTCCATAAAAACTAGTCCTAACCATATGGCACTCCTGTCCTGTGCCTGCTCATTGTAACTGAAGAAATGTACACTGGATGACCACCTTCCTTCCTTCAGCCAACGAGAGGAACGAGTGGAGTGAGGTTTTGTTCACCAACCCTTCAAACCACGCAGCCTCTGCAGGGGAGGAGGGACCATGCTTCTCTCACAGGAGCTCAAACCACATTAAAGCTGGCCAAGATCTTAATCTAAAACTTACGAGCTGAAAAAAAAAAACCAGAGAAGGAGGAGCAAAGTTGTCCTTTTTCCCTGCTCTCCCTTCACGCCTTGGCTGAACAACCCCAAGAGAAGCAGCGATGGTGGCAATGCTGATGAGGTCTCCAACAGGCAGTGGCCAATACTCCTTGAGAAAGTCAGGTGTTACCAGGTTTCCCAACTAATTTCTAGACCAGAGAAGTTTAAATATCCTTGAGTGGTTATCCAGAGCAAAGGAAGCAAACCTTCCACTCACAGTCCCAAAGAAGGAGGCCAGAATCACAGGATCAGAGAATGTCGGGGATTGGAAGGCCCCTCAAAAAAATCACCCAGTCCAACCCCCCTGCCGGAGCAGGAACCTAAATGGGATCACACAGGAAGGAGTCCAAGCGGGTCTTGAATGTCTCCAGAGAAGGAGACTCTACAACCTCCCTGGGCAGCCTGTCGCAGGGCTCTGTCACCCTCACCCTGAATAAGTTTCTTCTCAAGTTTAAGGGGAACCTCATGTGTTCCAGCTCACACCCACTGCCCCTTGTCCTACCATTGGGCATCACTGAGAAGAGCCTGGCTCCATCCTCATGAGGATGAGGCCAGGTCTGCTAAAAATAAATTGGAGAAAAATAAATTGCCCACCAGAAGGGCTAAATTCTCACTGGAATCACCAGGTCAACACATATCCTGTTTGAAAGTGGGATTTCTGTCCACATCAGGATTTGGGGATTTGGCGCAGCCCCCTTGGCTTGGGGTGGATGTTCTTTTTCAGCATTACAAGGGAGGAACATTAGAGTGAGATCCTCAGGTGTAAGCTGTGTGTATGCATGATGCCCAGTCCACTCACTCTGTCCCTGTCCACTCACTCCGTCCCCATCCTGGTCAACCTCTCTGGGCAAAACAAGGTGGCTGAACCTGCTTTGGCAGGGGGGTTGGACTAGATGATCTCCAGAGGTCTCTTCCAACCCCACCATTCTGTAATTCTGTGAATGGCTTCAGCAAAAGCAGAAGCGAGAGGATCCTCAAGCCCTGGGAAGAAGGAATTTCTGGAGGGGTGGTGAAGAACCAAGCAGGAAGCTTGGAGCACTTCTATGGTGCCTACCTTGCCTCTCTGTATAGGATCAAGGTCTATACTCCCTTTCCAGTCCATGAAGACCCAGCCAACACAGTCCATGGATCACAGGAGGGATTTGCCTGACTGATGGTGGGTGTGGTCTGAAATACCATCTGAATCCATGACCTGATGGCCCTGGGCTCTGGCAGGAGCTTACAGTCTGCAGTTAATAAATGACCTGAGTACAACTAACACATCTCCCAGATATGACTTTCCCGTGGCTTCCTTGTCCTTGGAGAAACAGAAATGTTCCCTACCCTGAAGAGAAATTCCTCTGCAGTCACTGGCTCTGGACCATGTCTGGAATCAAGTTTCCCCAGTGGTTGAAGCAGTGGTTTTGCCTCTGCTCCCAGCTTTCTTACTTCCTTTTCTTCAGACCATGCATGACCAATTCCCCCTGTCTCAGCTCTCTAAACTCTGCCAGGGATCTGCTTCCTGACCACCAAAGGATTCAGGTTTGCTTCATCTCCAGGCTCATCTTCCTCAAGCCATGCACTGGCTTGGATGCTGTGTTGGAGAACATGAGGAGGAAAGATCTTCATAACCCAACTTTGCAACCTCAACTAGTGGCAGAATGGCCCAGAGCTAGGAGTCATCTCTTCCTATCATGTATTAGTCCTAAAACATAGCAAGAAAGGACACAGGTTTGACCAGGCAGGTGTGATGGAAGAGGGTAGGAGCATAAAAATGCACAGCCATAACACGTGCTGCAGGTATGAGGTGATGCCTCCAGGATGTTTATTGACCTCTTCTCCTGAATATTTACAGTCAAGGCAGGGTTTACTGATAATGTCAGGGAACCATGTCCCCTCTGACCAGCACTGGTGGTGGAGCAAGCCTGCATCCTGGAGGCATCCACGTCTCTGACCTCTGTTGCCTGTCCAGCCACAGGAGAAAGGCAGTGGGACAGAGAAAATTTGAAGCAATAAACCCCAAAATCTCAGAAAGGATCCACAGGCAAAAATCACTTTGGTTTGGAAGCATTTTTGGTTGCAGACCTGTGATCATGCTGTGATTTCACCCTGGCAGCAGTGACTTTGTGGGTGACCTGGGAGATCCTTGTGCACCCTGGAGCAAGTTTCAAAGCAACTGAAGTGTTTGTGTCCCACCAAACCTTCATCTTTGCAATGACAAACCAGCTTTCTTCTGCAGTTTGATCACAGCCTCAGCATCCCCCAGCCCTTTCTCCAGGAAGGGGCAGTGGGCTTTCCATGCAGGTTCTCCTCCACAGCATGCTGGTTGGAGCAGATGGCTGCCTGGCATCCAGTGATGTCCAAGCCACAGTAGATGCCAATACTGGGGGGAGACCTGGCTCCAACATGACCCCCTTCCAGTCCATCAGCTGGAAAGGTGGACAGGGGCCTTTTCCCAGCCCAGCTGAAGCCAACACAGCAGATGCAAAGTCATTAACTCCTTTTACTCCTTCACTGACGAAGCAGACGGGGAAACCCAGGAATGGGCTTTCTACAAAACTACTCTTCTGCTTACTGTCCAGTTGGCCTACTGACCTCATCACCTGAGTAAGCCATGGAGAGTTTAGGGTGAAAAACAAAGAAAAGAAGGAGGTGAGGGGAAAGTAGAGGATGGTCCAGAGAGGGAAAATTTCCATAACTGCATAATAAACGTCGATTACATAAGGGCACATGGCGTCATCTGGGGCTGGCATCTCCAGAGAAGTAATTACATCTGCACCACACATCTAAAGGAAATATTATCACCTTCACTTCCAATTCCTATAATTAGCTCTTGCAAGATACGTGCTGTGGGCTGGATCATCTCCTGTACGTTGGCTATGGAGCTAGACACAGATATATAGATTTATTTTATATTTGCCAGCTAGGAAAATATTTGGAGTTGAGTGTGACAGTTGACCCATGTCCCCATGGAAGTGGTGGCTCTGAGGTTTTGAAGTGATGAGTAAAGAGTGAAATATTTTCTTGGTCTCCCTTGGCACCTGCCAGGCTGGTGGGGATCCAGCAGAAGGACAGGAACAGCAAAGCCAGAACTTGGTTTTCCCTCCTCCTTCTAATGCTCTTTGATTTCTTCCCTAGTGCTTTGAACCTTGGGAAGCCATTTTCAACTTGCTAAATAAATGACCTGATTTGCAGGGAGGTGTTGCTCTCACAGGTTTCTGGGCTCTCTGCTCCATCATATTAAACAAATCCTTTTGCTCACCCAGCTTTGGACTTCAGAATCAGCTTTGGGCTTTGAATGCCTCTCCCATCCCTTCAGATCCTCTGCAATAGGAAAATAATGCTTTGGAATGGATGCAGAGGTTGCAAACGACTTGGTTTGATGAAGGGCTTTTCATGTTCTCTCTCGTGCTCATGGAGCTGGAGATGGCCATGGAACAGGGCTCTGCTCTCTGAGGGCCCTTTCACAGGATCTGGCAGCACAAAGGGCACAGCAGCAAGCCGTGGGCCAAGGACAGAGGATGAATGACACATAGTTTTGGTTTCCTCCTCATTTTCCATTTGCTCATATATGGCCTGAGAGCACTGGGAAGTACCAGCAGGTCTACTGTAAATGCAACGGTGAAGAGATGTATCCAAATCTCCCCCAAAGAAGCTCCTAGAATCATAGGATCGTAGAATGGTTTGGGTTGGAAGGGACCTTCAAGCTCATCCAGTTCCAACCCCCCTGCCAGCAGCAGGGACACATTCCACTGGACCAGGTTGCTCAAAGCCTCATCCAACCTGGCCTTCAACACTTTCAGGGTGGAGCAGCCACAGCTTCTCTGTCCAACCTGGGACACTGTCTCATCACCCTCCCAGT
>NW_010331183.1:0-17711 GCF_000700745.2 Antrostomus carolinensis | reverse complement strand
CTGCTCCAGCCCTCGCATCATCCTCGTGGCCTCCTCTGCACTGGCTCCAGTAGCTCCATGTCCTTGTGCTGTTGGTGTCCCCAGCACTGGAGGCAGCACTGCAGGTGGGGTGTCAGGAGAGTGGAGCAGAGGGGCAGAATCCCCTCCCTCCACCTGCTGCCCACACAGATCTAATGAAACCCTGTGAGCTGTCCTGTGGTGGCTAAATAACAACCCAACTGACATGAGGGGAGATCTGCCTAGAAGGAATACCATTTGTCTCCTGCTTACAGTCATTCTCAGGGGCTGCAGGACCTCTGCTGTCAGTGATAAGAAATGATCCATCCAGGAAAGCTAAACCCGTAGAGACCCAAGTCAGAGAGCACCAAAAAAAATCCATGATGTCCCTATCTCTGCTGACCTGTCTCCAGCCCAAACCTTCTTGCCATGCCTTGATGTCCTCTTGTGCTTTTCCTACAACACCCCAAGAGTGATACACAACCTTTCTCCACTGCAACTACCAGCCAGAAGATGACCATCACCTGATGGGCAATGGCCTTATTCTTACTGGAAAATTTTCCTCCCTCCCATTACAGGTTTTCATACCTTTTATTGCTCACCTGAGCTTTGCAAAGCAGTTTGTGGATCAATGGGATCCCCCATAATGTGGTGTTGTATTGTGCCTGCACCTCCAGGGAGAAAAACCTGCTCCTGTTGCCCTCCTGCCCTAACCCTCCTTAGATCTGGTTTTCATTTTGCCTGCTGCCAAAGCAGCCTTTGGTTATAACTGTGAGAAAACCTTCAGATGGTTTTATGAGGGTAAATTAAACGTGTAGATAACCTGCTAAACAAACAGTCCTTGAGCTGCTCCACCTCCAGACTGTCAACACCACTACTGCTACTGAAGTAGTGTTGGGTTCCCAGGGTACTGCTTCCACCTCAGCACTCCTGGGAGACCATTAAAAAGCCCCTCTTCTTCAGAAATTATTTCCCCCACAGCATCGGTGTCATGAGGAGAAGGTGGAGAATGATACCCCAATCGCAAAGCAATGGGCATGTCTTTCTGAGTGGGGAGGAAAGGTGAAGGGTGGCATGGGAACGAGGAGAAAGGGAGAGCAATTTTGTAAATGATTTGCTGAGGAGAAAACAAGCTCCTGGGTGTTTTCAAAGGGACACAGCAATTCTCAGTTCAGCCTCTAGAGAAGACGAAGAGGTATGGCCAAGGACTTGGACCCAGCTAATCTGATCTAAGATGACCATACCCATTTGGTCCCTTGCTCACCATCAACCAGGTGAGGAGAGCAGATCTACCAGGTCAGGTTAACACCTACCAGGCACAGATCCTGTCTTCTAGCAGTGGCCAAAAGCCTAAGGGAAAGCAGAAAGAGCAGGACAAGCACATCTAATGTTTCTGCTCCAGCCTCCACTGTTTTCATCTCTCCCTCTAGCCACCATTTTTCCAGGCTGAAGAGTTCCAGTTGCTGAAGACATAGGAGACATAGTGCTGAGGGACATGGGTTAGTCGGGGACTTGTCAGTGTTGGGTTAATGATTGGACTCAATGATCTTAAAGGGCTTTTCCAATCTGGGCAATTCTGTTATTCTATGATTCTGTGCATTTTTCAGTGGCTGGTGATGAATTTCTGGTCCATGAACTTGTCAAGTTTGCCCTTGAACCCAGGTACCCACTGAGCATCAACTTTATCCCCTAGCAGGGAGCTCCCCAGGCCAGCTACCAGCACATGAGGAGGGGATTTCTTCCTTTTCTTCCCGATTTCTTCCTTTACCTGATGGTATTTGGCTAAGTGTTCCTCCTTTCCACGCTGGAAAGGAGACAGAGATCAACATCTATGTGTCATTTGGCCATTGTAGTCCTGCTCCCAACTGCAAGATCTCTGAAGAACTGCCCCAAAGCCACCGGCGTTCTTGTAAAGCTTTCTGAGGATGTCTGGGGAATTTGTAAGCATGGATTCATTTAAAAACCTACAGAGGAAAAATGCTGAAAATACTTCTGGTATTAGTAGAGGCAGATCCCATGGCAGCTCCTGTCAGCAGCACAGGTGAGACAAGCGGCGTGGGATTGCTCACAACCCAGACAAATTAATAAGGATGCTGCACTGGGATGAATTCTGTCTCAAATATATGAAGTGCAAGGTTCTAACACATGCCAAGCTCCTCTGGAGCTTGTTTCACAAGTGCTTCCCATTTTACAGGCACATCTGAGGCATCCTGAGAAAAAAACACCGGAGTGGTGAGACCAGGTGGTGGTTCAACCTTCTCCCTTTGCACATCTTTGACCCCTACCAGTGCCAAGCACCGGGAGCCTTTATCTAGTTTTAAGTAATAGATGCTGGGCTGATTCAGGTTGGATGGGCAACACAAAGCATGGTGGTGGGAGCTGGGGTGGAGGTGTGAGGCTTGGTCATCAAGGTCTTCTCCTCATTCAGTGGGGGCTGGGTGGATCCCAGAATTAGAATCACAGAAACAGAATCACACAGAATCGCCTTGATTGGAAAAGCCCTTTCAGATCATTGAGTCCAATCATGAACCCAACACTGACAAGTCCCCTATGACTAACCCATGTCCCTCAGCACTGTGTCTACACGACTCTTCAATCCCTCCAGGGATGGGGACTCCACCACTGCCCTGGACAACCCCTTCCAATGCCTGACAACCCTTGCAGCAAAGAAATTCTTCCTCACATCCCATCTCAACTGCCCTTGGTGCAACTTGAGGCCATTTCGGGGAGTTGGACAGAGCCAGAAGGTCTCCCCTCAGCCTCCTTTTCTCCAGAGAGAGTGTTGAGGGAATATAATTCAAATTGTCAAACCAACACTTTCCCATCTATCTTTCCCCACTGTTTGTATTGATTGTCCCTGCTGTTCACTCCTAAAACACCAAGTGCCCCCACCATGTCCCAGGAAGGAAAACAGTTTGGAGAAAGATTTGGAAAAACCCAAGAGATCATAATCCAGAAGGTCTTGTGTGCCTGATACTAAAAAACCCACCACAAAAGGCCTTATTATTTTGTTAAACAAAATTAAACCAATAAATTTTCTAAACTGAGGACAGATTATCTGGAATGAAGGTACCTCAATTCATGTCACTTGCCTGGCTTCATTGCTTACACGGTGAAAATGCAGAGTGAATTTTTCAATGGGACCATCCTCCACATCCTACAGTCTCCTCTCCAACATTTCACTGTTGGGGAGATCTTCACTTTCTTGTTTCAGTCCAGGGCAGCCAGAGCTGGGTATGAGCAGGATGGGAAGGAGGGGATGTAGGTTTGGAGAGGAGAGCAGGCTGGGTACGTGCAAGAGCAAGACAGGACAAGAAACTCATCTCCAGCAGAAAGGTGGGATGGTGGGGAAGAGGAGATGGTGGCTGATATTTTGGACATGCTGTGGGGAGGAAGAGCATCCCTGGGAAAAGGCAGCTTGGCCCTGAGGAGGAGCTGAGGACTCCAATCCCCTGGTAAAGAGAGGTGCAACATGGTGTGGTGGATCATGGGCCACGCAAACTGAGGTTGCCCTCGAGCAAGTAGAAGGATTGGCTTGGCTCAGACAATGCTGTCCCAGAGCCCAGCTGGAAGCTGGACAATTCACACGATGCCACACTAGCAGGTAGATAAGCTGGAGGACTCAGCAGTCTGTGTTGACTCCCGGGGAGGAGATGGAAAGAAATGTAGGACCTGGTGGCTCACCAGCACACAAACCCAGGAGTGACAGCAGATGGGGCAGCGCAGGTGACACAGGGACACTGAGCTTCAGAGGAGGACACAGCCACATGAACGTGGCTGCACTATTCTGTGATGCCAAGTGGGTCCTAGTCCTAGAAGAAGTGAAAGCACTGGAGAAGATCTCCATGACTTGGTGAGGAGTTTTTTAATTCAGTACAAGTGGATTCCTAGTAGGGAAATACCCCTCTGAGCACTTGAAGAAGAGCTTGGATGAAACATCTGTGTACAACTTCTTGCCTCATCTCCATGGCTTCTAACAGCATCTACCTGGTCACCTTGATCCTGCTTCCTTCATCCTTTTCTCCTGGTCACCCTGACCCTGCTTCCTTGTTCTCCTCCTCATGGGAAACACCACCCTGTGAGGCTGGCACTTATTTGCCTCAGGAAGGGTCTTTTTTGCCTGTTTCTAGTCTGGAACTGTCACTGAAGAACCATCTAATGTCAGTGTGGCATTGATGATGGATGTTGAGCTATGCCTTTGACTTCACTCCCCATCTGAGGTGGCTGCACCATAAGTGAGGCACTGCTGAGATACCAGCCATGGGAGGAAGGAGAGGGGTTAAACACATCCAAAAATCAGTGGTCTTAAAAATAGCCAGATTTTTCCCACTCAGATTGACTCACCCGTCACAGACCACAAATTCCTGAGACACGTCACGGGCTGTGGGGAAATCGCCTTTCTCCACACTGCTCCAAACAGACCATGGGTTTGTCTCCAGAGTGACCCTTGGTCATCCTCCAAGAGTCAGCCCCAACCTCAGAAGCATGCAGGGGCAGTGGGGTGGGAGATGGCACTAAGAGGGACTGGAGAGATCTCTCCTCATCCCAGCAGAGATGGGCTTGAAAAAACGGATGAGCTGAGCACCCTCAGTCTCTTCTCCTTCTCTAGGGATTTTCTGGGGTCCCTTTTAGGGTTCACACCTACCAGTGGGGTTTTCTATACCTGCAGGTCCTGTTCTCCACTGCAATAAGACAACCAGCAGAAAATAGGAGCTTGTGTGTGTCCATTCCCACCAAACTGGATTTCAGTTGTCTTTGGTTTGAAATCCACCCCCTTCTCCAGCTTGCAGTCCTCCCCATCTCTTCCCAAGTGCCAGCATTTTAAACCCACATGGGAATAGCTTGAAGGTCTCTTTTCAAAAAATCCTCATTGAATGGTTCCAGATAAAGAGCAGAAAGGCAGGAAAGACACAACCCCAATTATTGTGGAGATATGGGGACCAGGAGTTTGTCCAGCTGCCTCTGGCCATCCAGCTGGGATCACAGCCAGGGGCAACACTGTCTCTGAAAGCCACCAAGACACCCTAAGGGCCCATGCAGACGTGGGGTCCTGTTGGTCGGTGAGGTGGTAGCTGCAAGAGATTGGGTAGAGGAGGAGGTCTGTGTTGTGTTTAATGGTATTTAAGCCAAATGCAAACAACTTGGTGAGCTTTGGTGCCAGCCATCTCCACTCTCCCTGCAGGAACCTGCTCAACCCTTCCCACCAAGGGATGTCTCCTCTCCAGCACCCAGATCTTCATGATCCTAACCCAACCTGCCTAAAGCTCTGCGGTTTGATCACTGGAACCATCTCCCACCAAGAGAAAGGTGCAGAAAGATGTGCTCACATCTTCTGTCCTGCTGGGTCCTGCTGGTGTGGAGACATCCAACCCACAGCTGCAGCTGGGGTTAAAGGAAGGGTTGTCATGGATATTTTGGGAGCCACTTCCTTCCCCTCCCTTTCTCCAGAATAGCTTTTTGTCTTGGAGTTTATTTTCTTTCTTTCATTAAGAAGGTTCAACCCTGACGTGTTTTGAATGGATTCAAACATGGCATTGAATATTTCTTGGGATGTGGCTTTTTTGGGTTAAGAGAGGGAGGAGGGAATTTCATTGTCTCCAACCTTGCAAACCTTTGTTGAGAAAAAGCATCACCTTCTCCTACTACTGTTGCTCTCTGCCTGGGTCTGTTTTTCTCTGATGAATTCCGTGTCCTCACCCAACTCCTCCCTCAGATCAAATGAGCCAGCCACCCCCACACATGCCACTCATCCTTCGCAGAGCTGTTCAACGACAGCTCCACCAGCAAAACTCCTCCAGAGTGGTAAAAATGGGGTATCCAGCTCTTGGCTAGCTCGTAGGGTCTGACATAGTCTGTTTCTGACCTGCCAGGGATCTTCACCCTTCTACTACAGCAAATACAAGTCATCACAAAGTCCTGACATGCTCTTTGTGTTGCTGAGACCTCATGGATGGGTCCAGCTGCTTCTTGAATGTTTGGAGACTCAGCGACTGGGTAAATAGTGCAAACCCAGGATCGCCTGCTTTCTACCTCTTCCGAGTGCTCAGAATGCATCAGAGATGGTTACAGAGGGCAACGGGAGCCTCAAGTGATGTTGACCTGCAAACCTGGCTGCAGAAATGGGTTGCGTCTGCTGTGACCATGACACTTGGCCCTGGGACTCCCTATGGAACCCCTAAGTGACCCACACAGATGGCAAGGTGACAGCGTTCTGCAGATGGAGTTGCTGGCGGTGACTGATGGCATTACGTGTGCTTGAGACTTATGATGTTTATTCAGCCAGTGGATGCCAAACTAATAATTTCATCCTCTTAAAATAAAGAATAAAAGGTCTGGCTACCAATCTGGCCTTTTGGCAGCACCGGCAGAAAGTCAAAGTGTCTTGGAGACCTCAGTTTCATTTGGGTTGTCTTTTCTCCACCTAGGAGAACCAACATTGACTACCAGGACAAGAGCTTGTTGATATTCTGGTTTAAGAATATTAAAGTATTTACTCTGCAATTCAGTTTGTAATGAATGAATTCCCTTTTCCAAGCATTGTCCATGTCAGATCTTTCCTGCATGTTCATGGAGAACAGGGAAGAAGCAACTTTTAATTTGATTTTGAAAAATGAAGAGCAGTGAAATAACTGATCTGCAGCAGCGTTCTCCATCCCAAATTGGAGATCAGAAAATTGATGATAATAATGGAGAAAAGGCAGAAATGCTCAATAATTTCACTTCTGGCTTTGGCAAAACCAGGCTGCTGTTCTCATATTGCACAGGGGCAACAAAATGCTTTCTAGTCCATTAGTAACCTCAGAAGATACTAATGACATGGCCTAGGGATAAACATTTTTAAACAGCAGGCTCAGGTTAATTTACTGCCAAGAGTCCCCTAGAAGCAGGATGAGGAGTGGCGTGGCCTGCTGCTCATCCTCTCTAAGAAGTCCTGGGATTTCTCTCTGATCCCAGAAGACTGGAAAGATTTGCAGAGAAATATTCAAGCAAAAGGGAAAGAAGAGCTGGAGTGATGCAGCTTCACCCAGCAGCCAGTGATGCAGGGCTGGAGGGATGGGGTGTGGGAAGCTGTCAATAGAAATAGATGGCTCATGCTAAATGGGACTTTGCAGATTCATTCAATTTCATCTGGGGCAGATTGTATGAGATGACCCAGGCAGCTTCACAGATGGAAATATGCTCGTGTGAGGTGCTTTGGAGTGACACGCTTATTCTGGTTAAAAAATGAGTCTGAGTTATCATTAAACTGTGAGATCATTGAATCATAGAATGGTTTGGGTTGGAAGGGACCTTAAAGATCATCCAGTTCCAACCCCCCTGCCAGCAGCAGGGACACCTTCCACTAGACCAGGTTGCTCAAAGCCTCATCCAGCCTGGCCAAGAACACTTCCAGGGAGGAGCAGCCACAGCTTCTCTGGCCAACCTGGGCCACTGTCTCACCACCCTCACACCAAACAATTTCTTCCTCACATCTCAGCTCCATCTCCCCTCTGCCACTTTCAAGCCATCACCCCTTGTTCTCTCACTCCCTGCCCTTGGCCAAAGTCCCTCCCCACCCTTCCTGGAGCCCCTTCAGGTACTGGGAGGCCACTAGAAGGTCTCCCTGGAGCCTTCTCTTCTCCAGGCTGAACAGCCCCAACTCTCTCAGCCTGTCCTCACAGCAGAGCTGCTCCAACCCTCGCATCATCCTCGTGGCCTCCTCTGGACTTGTTCTAACTGGTCTATGTCCTTGTGCTCTTGGTGTCCCCAGAACTGGACACAGTACTCCAGGTGGGAGTGGTGAAGTCATGGATGATGATGGGATGGCCAAGAGGACTGGGACAGGGGTGTTTCTAGCTGGGCTCCACTGAGATCCTCCCAGTGTCCATCCTCCCTGTGCAACTGGTGCTTAGAGAAAAAAAGAGTAGGAAGAGGAAAAACTCACTGATCATTCCCCATATCTCCCCTGCCACATTTTTTTTCAAACAACCTCATGCCCAAAGTTGCCTTTGGACCTCCCAAATGGTTTGATGCCATTGGAGGGCACTCACTCTCCATGATACTGCCTGGTCCCTCCTCACTCAACTTATTTACGTTTTGTCCTCCCTGGCAGTGAATAATGCAAGGGAATTAGGCCCTGAGAAAAACAACCTATTTTGGTTTATCTTTAGCCCAATATTTGAGTTATCTCCATCTGCATTTTGAGGAAGAGTGAAGAGTCATCACTTCATGTCATAAACAGGCCCTTTAATCCATTTGAGGCTCTAGAGTAGCTAGTGTGAACATGCTTGAAGTTTTGGTGCCTCTCAGGCACTCTGAGAATTAAAAATCACTGTCCCAGGCTATGGTTCCCCTCTTCTAACTCCTCTGCATCTCTACAAGTCACAGTGCTACCTGTAAGAGGTGGCCTTGGAGCAGAAGCCATCTCACTGCTGCAATTCCTACCTGTTAGAGGTGGGACACGCTGGCCAATGCCCACCCCTGAGGAGGCAGAATCCCCCAAGGTAATTCATGCCAATTACTGCAATCAGCTAATTAGCAAACAAGATCGATTCAAATGAAGTGATGGTGTCAACAGCTATTATGCAAGCCTTTACCAGGAGGGTCTGGGAGAGGTGTTGGAGCTGAAAAGCCCTCAGGGATGGGAAATGGGAAGAGTTGGGGGGATGCAGTGGGTAGCAGTGAAGCTCAGGGGGAAAAACCCATCTCTGAGATTAAATAAGGAGGGAAAGTGTTGAAAACCAAAAGGATCCAGGTAATTGGATCCAGACCTTCTGGCTCTGTCCATCTCCCTGCAAGGAGGGTGGAGGTGGGGGTGGGTCTGTTCAACTAAGGACCAAGGGACAGGACAAGAGGAAATGGCCTCAAGTTGCACCAAGAGCAGTTGAGATTGGATGTGAGGAAGAATTTCTTTGCTGCAAGGGTTGTGAGGCATTGGAAGGGGTTGGCCAGGGCAGTGGTGGAGTCCCCATCCCTGGAGGGATTGAAGAGTTGTGTAGACACAGTGCTGAGGGACATGGGTTAGTCATAGGGGACTTGTCAGTGTTGGGTTCATGGTTGGACTCGATGATCTTAAAGGTCTTTTCCAATGAAGGCAATTCTGTGGTTCTGTGGTTCTGTTTCTGCCTGTAAGCATCTCTCCTGGGAAATGCAAACCTGAAGCTGGCCAGGGTGAGACACTGGGCTTGGGGACCAGCTCGAACCAGGAGCCAGAGGCCAAGGTAAAGCCTGCAGAGGCATGGGCTAATCCCCTCCTAAGCCTGCTGTGATGGATTTAAAGGGTGTTTGTGTCGCTCACCCCCGGGATCAAGATCCTTAGCAGATAAATGTCCAAAGGAAATGAATTCTCCTTCCTGCAGCGGGGCATGAAATGGAGACATGTCCCCCACTGGGATGTGCTGGGGGGGCTGGTGTTATCCCCAGCGTGCTCTCCCTCCCAGGAAAGTGATGTCTGCTCTCAGCTTGTGCTGGACTTTTGGGTGGGGAGTTTTGCTGCCTGACTCTTGAGCTGGCAGATGCCCTGGTTTGATCACGGTAGTTGGCCCAGAGAAACATCATCCATCAGCCCAAATGTCTGCCCATCTCTAATAGCCTGGAGGGGTGCAAAGTTGATTTTCACCCCCATGCCAAGGATGCACAACTGAAGTAAAAGGATTTTCCCTGGTTCCTGTCTTGGTCAAAGCTGGTGCTGGGGCTATAACCACTGTTGTCCTACTTGTCCTCAACTTCTCTGCTAAGGAGGAGGGGAAAAGACATCAACAGATTGATGGGAAAGTTCATGAAAGAAAGAACTCCTTTTCTTCTCTCTTCTCTCTTCTCTCTTCTCTCTTCTCTCTTCTCTCTTCTCTCTTTCTCTCCTCTTTTCCAGCTTCAAGGAATAACCTCTGAGTAGTAGGTGCATCCACACAACCCAACACTGTGATAGCTGCCCAGGCTATGTGGGCATTCACAGCACAGGGAGGCTGCTCAGGGATCACTGGGTGACTTGTAGGACTTGTTTTTAAAATAAACAGATCCCTTTTATCACCAGAAACCCCACACCTTCGACAGCAGGAAAAGTATTTAACAAAGAAACGCCACCACTAATCACCTCTGGAGCTGGAGGCTTTGCTTGTGCCTTGGCTGAGGGATCTCAAAGCCACGTACCCACTTCCCATGATGCTGGGCACAACCCAGCCCTGCGTAGGGTCGGGGTGGTCCTCTGCTGCCAGCCAGGCTGGCCCGGGCTGCTCACCCAGCCAGAGAGAAATAATACCTTTTTCTTTTCTTTTTCTTTTTTCTTTTTCTTTTTTCTTTTTCTTTTCTTTTTCTTTTCTTTTTCTTTTTCTTTTTCTTTTTCTTTTTCTTTTTCTTTTTCTTTTTCTTTTTCTTTTTCTTTTTCTTTTTCTTTTTCTTTTTCTTTTTCTTTTTCTTTTTCTTTTTCTTTTTCTTTTTCTTTTTCTTTTTCTTTTTCTTTTTCTTTTTCTTTTTCTTTTTCTTTTTCTTTTTCTTTTTCTTTCTCTCCTCTCCTCTCCTCTCCTCTCCTCTCCTCTCCTCTCCTCTCCTCTCCTCAGGAATGCACCACACCTTGGTGCCCCTCAAGGAGTGTTTGCAGTCCTGGCGGGCGCCTGGGCTGGATTGTTTGCCCAGGGATTTATTTATTTGCTTTTAAAAATGTATTATTATTATTTAAAGCTAATTTGGGCCCCTTGTGAGCATGAAAAAAATGGAAGACCAAGCCCTTGGCTGGCACTGAGCAATGTCAACAGGCTGTGGGTCGATTTGACTGGTCCTGGTGGTGTTGCACAGCCCTCCTGAGCTGCAGCTCACAGGTGAGATGAGTTTGTTGGGGCTCTGCTGCAAAACAGACTGTGGAGCAATCCACACCCCAAACACATGCAGGTCACATCTTCACTGCTTTAACCACAAGACTGGGTTTTAAAATATCTCATCATAGTCCCCAGTTTAGTTCCCACTCAGTACAATCCCTTACCATCGCTGCCCTGGGCTGGGGGTCCTGCAATCCAGCCTGGCAGAGGGAAACTGGGGTCTGCAGGGTTAAGGAACGTGCCAGGGGCCACACAAGATGCCAGTAGCAGAGCACAAAACAGAGAACAAACTTCCCACTCGGGACTCAACACTGCTAAAACCACTCCTGGCTGGGGGAGACATCCTGATCCCCAAAGAGATCAACCCTCTGGGGTCTGAAAATGCAACTGCAACTGCATCCCAGCTTGGAAAACCATCCAGAGGGAGGAAGAGCCCAGCAACCCGCAGACTGGAGGAAGGAGGAGAACTGGCCAGGGGCCAGCTCGGCAGCAGTGATTTATTATTTGCATTACAGGAGGAGCTGGAAGCTGTGGAGAACATCAGGGTCTCCCTGAGACTGGCACGAGAGCTGAGTTTTATGGGCTGTGTTCGGCTTGCTCAAGGAGATGGTGTTTGTGCTCTTGCTGGGTGGAGCTGTGGCTTCTCCTAGAAGCCTTTTGAGAAATGTATTTATTTGAAGAGGGAGGAATTTGAGCCAAGAACATGTCCTGGTCTTTCCCAGAGGCCCTCTGCCCTGGACAACGAGAATGGGACCATGGTGCCTGGGGCAGGAAAGTGGTGGGAGCCAGGGGGCAGCTCTCTGTGGGGAAGCTCTGTCCATCTCATCCCAGCATCCCTGATGGTTATTGGGATGTTTTTATCCTCTCCTTTCTGTCCTGGCCTCCCTGAGCCACTCTGAGGATCCATCCCAGCTGTACCTTATTACAGGAACAACCATCCCTGGCTTTCCACCCTACAGCTTGGAGCAATCAGAGAATCCCAGGATTGCCCAGATGGGAAAAGCCCTTTAAGCTCGTCCAGTCCAATCATGAACCCAACACTGACCAGTCCTCGACTAACCCATGTCCCTCAGCACTGTGTCTACACGACTCTTCAATCCCTCCAGGGATGGGGACTCCACCACTGCCCTGGCCAACCCCTTCCAATGCCTCAGAACCCTTGCAGCAAAGAAATTCTTCCTCACATCCAATTTCAACTGCCCTTGGTGCAATCACCCTGGGTGGGCAACAGCAGGGCAAGATGCATGGTTGAGCCAAAACAAACACCAACATGTCCCTGTCCCCTGTCCCCTTGCAGTTCTTTGCATTGCTGGAGTCAGAAGATCCCACTGCAGGGAAATATCTGAGGTGGGATGACTGGTCCCCTCATCCCCAGCATCTCAGGTGGGATGGCTTCTTGGCTCTTACTCCAAGTGCTTGTGAAGGGCAGAGCTGAGGATGTAATGAAGGCGATGGTCCATGGGGAGCAGAATGAGCTTGTACTAGATCAACTTCTATAATTAGAAAGCAAGGACAAGGAGATGAGCTCCTGTGCCCGAAAGCTGGTCTGTTTTTCCCAGCTCCAGCAGCTGGGCTAATAAAAGCTCTGACCTCCCCTTGTGCATCATCTCCATGTCTGCAGGGAGCTGTGATGGCCGTGAGCTTGGGGAGGAGCTCCCATCCTTGAGTGTTTCCAGGGTTGGGGCATCTACAACCTCTCTGGACAACATCAGCCACCATCACTTCAGCCACAATGTCTCCTCTTGCTCCCCTTACCCTGGGCATGCTGAAGGTGGGCAATGTCCGTCCTCCCCAAAACCATGCAGCTGGGGATGCTCATCCAGTTGACTTTGCCTACCCTTTTCATGCCCAGGGAGCCTCTCTTCATGCTGTGGTTCTGGCAAGAACCCCAAAGTGGCCCTAAAATGACAACCTTCTTACCAAACCCTCAAGCCATGCTCTCCAGTGATGGTGGGGAGGAGTTGGTGGACTTCTATGGAAACATCTCCACCAAATCCCACCCTACAAGCCAAGGCTTCTCTATGGAGGGATGAACTGGGTGAGAGATCTCTGTTCATCTGCAAACCTACCTTATCTCTTCTGGCAGCACTTACTCCCCTAATAACCCCCCAAAACTTGCGAACTGGCCTCACAGCAAGGATTTAGCAACAGAGAAACAGGAAAACCGTGGTCATTTGGAATGTGCAGACCAAGCCTGGGCAGACTGGGGCAAACAGTATTCCCACTGGATATATAGAGTCATAGAATCCCAGACTGGTTTGGGTTGGAAGGGACCTTAAAGCTCATCCAGTTCCAACCCCCCTGCCATCAGCAGGGACACCTTCCAATAGACCAGGTTGCTCAAAGCCTCATCCAACCTGACTGCAAACACTTCCAGGGAGAGGAAGATATGGAACATGGTTTGGAGAGGAAGAGGTCCAATGTGCCCCCTGCTTGACCTCGGGACTGGAGGGAAGCCATTAGGCTGTTTTATTTCCTAAGATGGGCATAGGTGAAGGAAATGTGGAGAAACACTGAATGATCTAGAGTCTACAACAAGGTATCTTGTAGACCTGAACCTATAGAGAAGAGTGATCCTACAGATACAGAGGAGTGGCACATCAGTGAAGGATGAAACCCAACCAAGTGCACTGGGCTTCCTCTCACCTCCCTTGCAAAATACAAACCATATCCCATCTTCCTTCCCAGTTTCTCCCTGGCAGACACAGAGCCAGTGGGCATCGCTCTGCTTGCAGAGCTTCCCAACAGGGAACCAGTTCCACAGAATCACAGAATGTCAGGGATTGGAAGGGACCTCGAAAGATCATCCAGTCCAACCCCCCTGCTGGAGCAGGAACCTAAATGAGATCACACAGGAAGGCGTCCAGGTGGGTCTTGAATGTCTCCAGAGAAGGAGACTCCACACCCTCCCTGGGCAGCCTGTCCCAGGGCTCTGTCACCCTCACCCTAAAGAAGTTTCTTCTCAAGTTTAAGGGGAACCTCCTGTGTTCCAGCTCACACCCATTGCCCCTTGTCCTACCATTGGGCATCACTGAGAAGAGCCTGGCTCCATCCTCCTGACATTCGCCCTTTACATATTTGTAAACATTAATGAGGTCTCCCCTCAGTCTCCTCTTCTCCAAGCTAAAGAGCCCCAGCTCCCTCAGCCTTTCCTCATCAGGGAGATGCTCCACTCCCTTCATCATCTTGGTGCCTCTGCACTAGACTGTCTAGTCCCCTGGGATTCACTAAGTGCTGGACACATGATCAGAAGTTGCTCCTCACAAGTTTTTTTTCCTGGCTCGGATCATTATTATCATTACTGGTGCTGGACTTCCAGAGAAACACGTCTTTGGGCCACATCCCAAGGGATTTGGTTAATTTGTCACCCGCAGATGCACATATATTTATTTAGAAGTGCCTCTTGTTATGTTACTTGGCAACTTCCGAGCCCGTGTATTTCTCCAGCTGATAAATATTGGTGAGATTGTTTGTGTGAAGAGCGGCATGTGTTGATAATATGATCTTCTGAGCTTCCTACAAAAAGAATGAGCTCCCTTACATCTGTCTAAACCTAGAACATCTCGCTGGTCCACAATCAGGATCTGGACCCAAAAGAAAGAGAAGGTGGCGTTGTCTTCATGCTGGTGTGAGGATGAGGCACTTGAGTTCATTTTGCATCCATCAATGCTGCATTTCAGACTCTAGCAGCACCCACTGCGACCAGTTGAGGACCAAAAGGCTGGAGGTGGTTGTTGGGTGGGTGGTGGGAGCAGTGAGGACACCAGAGGATGCTGAAGGGCACACGGGGGCTCAGAAAGCAATCAGAAAAAAATTAATGGAGCAAAAGGGAAAGCTCAGATTGTTAAATAAATCCCTGAACTACCAACTGCTGGAGACCAGGAGAGTTTCTCTGACATATGAGCTAGCCCAGGCTGGTGTAGGATCCATCCTAGATCCTTCTGCCACAAGAGCTGCCCATGGTCTCTATGCTCCAGTGAGGCTCCAGCTGCTGGACTCACATTATCCCACGTTCCCTACTAATTTCATCCAAAGGAAAACCCCCAAATTTTCCAGCCCTTGTGACCACCCCAAAACTTGATCCACACACATAAGAAGGAAGGTGCCAGCCACAGTAGTGGTCAGTGGGGACAAGGGGGAAGGCAGAGACCTGGCCACCAGGTCTCATCTTGGGTCAGACTCCAGCAAGGCTCAGACAAAACCCATCCTTCTGGCCCAGGATCCAGATAAAACCAACATATTCATTGCAAAAACAGTTTTGCAAGGGGGGATCTCAGTGAACATCATGGGGGGCCTGATTTCAAGCCTTGCAGCAGCTCACTGAGATGAAGCAGGAGCTTCTGCAGCTCCTCCACCAGGTCAAGGGGACTTTCAGCTCCCTCTGCCAGGAGAGCTCTTGGCTCCAGCCAACTCTGGATTAGAAGGCATGAGCCATCTCCCTCTTTCCTGATGGCTGCTTTAACACTTGAGGGTCTCAGAAGAGATGTCCTTCTCACCCACTGACCCACCAAGAGACGTTCCTGCAAGAGCAGTGGGAAAAGGCAAAATTCCAGCTCCTGGTTTCCAAAAATGGGAGGTGTCACCTGGTCCTTTCCCCCCACAACAGTGCCTGGGGCCACGGGGTGATGGGAGATGAATTTTGAGTGTACGTTGTTCGCTGCCAGGAACCACTGGGCTTGTTGCAGGGTCTCACAGTGCTGAGACCACCACCACCCCTGGGATGGAGCATCACAGCCTACCTATGGCTCCTGGTGCCACCATGTCCTGCAAGGAAAGGACTCCCAGACCAGGGAAAGCCAAAACAAAGGAGAAATGCAGTGACCTAGTGTGGGGTATTCTCCTCACCCATGGAGGAGAAGTGTGGGTGAACCAGAGGGGCTGGAGGGGTCCCTGCCTGCTCCCCCCAGCCCGTGGGACAGGGACATCTGGGCTCCTGGATGTGTGCTTCCATTTCACTTCAGATCCTTCAAATAATAACCGTGTTTGCCAGCTCCTGTGACAAGAATGACTAATGGGGAAAGATCCTCCGTGAAGGGAAACGAGAAATCTCCTCGTTTCACCCTTTGTTTGCTGGATTTCTCTGCCAGCCTGGGCACAGCTGGGGCACAGCTGGGCTTTCCTTGGGGTGCTCAGTTCCCCTTCACCAGAAAGGAGATTTTAAGCCCTATGAGAGGTCCAGCAACGTCCTCTTAACTCTTAAGTGTCCTTGTTGGGACATGACTCCTTTCAGAAACTTTTCTGCAGCCTGGTTTATCCAGGTTAGTGCTCCAGACTGAGTTATCATACAAGGAGTGCCTCTGACTGCTGATGCAACGTGGTTTTCACGATGCATTTGGAAACCAACCTCCTCATCTACCCTTTTTGTTGCAAGGCAGGAGACTGGCTCTCCTCCTCCAGGGAGGGATGGGCCATCAACAGATGTCCTTGTTGTGCACCATGACATGGCAATGTCCCTTCCCTTTGTCCATGGAGGCTGAAGCTCTCCCAGTCCCATCTCTGGTAGGACAAATTGCTGTTGTCTCCTAAATATCTAGGCTTCTGCAACCAGATGTTGGATTTTCAGGTGATTTTTTACCTAATCCTTTTGGATCTGGGGGCTGGGGGTTGGTCTCTTAGGAAGACATCAGCCCCATGACCCAGCAAAGACCAGCTCAAGGAGAGGTGACCCTCATTTTTACATGGAGCCCACATGGCCCCACACATCACTGCACCATTTCTTAAATGCCCACCCCTGCAGGAGGGAACCAACGGGGGAAATTTCAAAATTTCAAAAGCTCTTCCACAAATTCCTCCTCTGCCCCATTATCATCACAAAGCCAACGCTCAGGACAACCTGCTTGGATCCCGTGCAGGATCTCAACCACCACAGATGGGGGAATCCCACCACTCTGGCATTTCCACACCTATTTTCAGATCATTCTCCTCCCAACCTTTGTAGAAAATAAATTCCCCAGCCGGGCTGAACTCGGCTGACAGCATCACGAGCTATATATAGCCACGGTAGATCGCCGCTCCAACCGGGGCCACGCGGAAACAAACCGCACGGGTCCCTCCCGCCTGGAGAGGGGATGGCAGAACCAACCCTGCGTGATGGAGAAACCTCCCACCCTTGGCTGCTCCAGACTGGGGGTGCTTGGAGATCCTGCTACCTTCTTTTCATGCCACCACCTCCCTCCAGGGTTCAGCTGCTGCCATCGCCCGCTGTCCCAGTGGGTTTGCGGAGGAGGGATGTGCTGGAGGGTGTTGAAAGTGGAGCATGGAAGGGTGAAGGGAGTTGCCAAAGGTTCTCCCATGGGGCAGGTGGCTTCGCCTGGCTTGGATAACACCCACTGAGTCCCAGTCCCAACTGGAATGAGAGAAGCTGGTACCACCACCCCTCTCACCTATTGTGACGTAAGGCAGAAAAATGCCAGCACGGCCCCACTACAGCATCTGCCCACCCCTCCTGCTTCTGCTCCACATCTGCCTGCTCCTCACCCTGCCCGACCCTCTGCCACCATCCCTGGGGCTGCATGGGGCTGCAGGAGATGTCATGGGGCTGCATGGGGCTGCATAAGGCATGGGACTATGTAACCTATATTCAAACTTGTATAAAAAGCTGCATTTATTGTTCTCGGGCAGAACTCTTTGTCCAGGGCGACCTGGGGGTTCTCCAACGCGTTGTAATAAATACCTCCTGCTTAAAGACTTAGAAAATTAGTCTCTGAGCAGTTTTTACTTCGCCTTTTGGGGCAAATTCGGCATCACTACGTGGGGCTACATGGGGCCACATGGGGCCACATGGGGCTATGTGGGGCTGCATGGGGCTACATGGGGCTGTGTGGGGCTACCTGGGGCTGCCTGGGGCTATATGAGGCTGCATGGGACTGCATGGAGCAACATGGGACTGCATGGAGCAACATGGGGCTGTGTGGGGCTGCATGGGGC
>NW_010331182.1:98421-106848 GCF_000700745.2 Antrostomus carolinensis | reverse complement strand
GGGAGAGGAAAAGGAAAAGGAAAAGGAAAAGACCTTACAACCAGATAAGGTTTATGGACCACGCAAGGGAAGTCTGAGGTCTCTACAGAAGCTCTAACATAGGAAGAGGCAACTGTCTCATTAGTTTCAGTGGTATATTTGTTTTTCTGACCACTGCTACTCCTTTTAATTCTCATCTTCCCCTCAGGCAAAAAATCAGTTGCACAGGCTGTATTATCCTTTCCACTAAGCCTCCTCTTTGATTACAATTCCCAGCAAACCACCAGGGTGCAAGAAACATAATTAAATACCTTGCTTACTCTGTAAACCGGAGATCCCCAGAGAAGGCAACCCATGATTCCCCAGATAGTTTACCCAAAAAAAGTCTCCTCAACTTCAAGGTGAGACTAGCAAAGCCGTTAACAGTTGCTTTTCTGTCCCTGAGACATTATCTCGACAGGCCACATAAAATGCCAGTAGTGGAATAACCCACAGAAGGATAAAAGAAGTGGTTTAAGTGATAAGTGACTTGGACAAATAACAAGCTTTAACTGTGCAACCCATATAGCCAATGCATGTTCCCTACCCTAAATGCATTGCTGTGAACATAAAGCTCTTCAAAAGCATTGAGTTTTCATATGGTTTCTTCAGATTGCCAAATCTAATATTTAATCTGTCCATGGCAAAGCCCTAGGAATGGTCTAAGCAGCACAGATGTAGCCCAGTAACGCTACGAAAACCTTCCTTGCTAGAAGAAATAGAGAACAATATTTATTAGCAAGTCCTCTTGCAGCTTTCACCTGTTTGGAATATTATCTGGGAATGCCAGGGGTTTCCCTGCCTCTGTCTCCAGAGAACTCCTTGCTAACACGTGCCTCTCAGGAGTAAAATTAAAGCAAGAGACTCAAAGCAGAGAGACACATGGATCAGAGCGCCTGTGAGAACTGCTGGAGGGATGTTCTCTAGGGAAGGGTGAGGAGGGTCTCCAAAGACTGAGGTGATCAAGTACATGGTTTTCAGTGAATTTTGGTGACTTGCATAATTATGTGAATGAAAGAGATAAAAGTAAAGGGAAAAAAATATAAAAGACAGAAAAATCATCAGGCTTCAGGAAGGAAGTTCACCAGGGAAGTTTGTTTCATGCTGTTGGGGAGATGAATTATGGAGGTTTTTCACTTCTGTCTGCAGCTTTTGACAGGGTTACTACTAAACTGGATTTGTCCCCTTTTCTGGTATGTTCCACCACACTATCACAGAATCACAGAATCACAGAATCACAGAATCACAGGATCACAGAATGATTGGGGTTGGAAGGGACCTCAGGAGATCATCTAGTCCTACCCCCCTGCCAAAGAAAGAAGAAGAAAATGAGCTGAAGAAAATCTTCTGGAGTCCAATGAGAGCAACTTTTTGAGTACAGATAAGGCTGTCAGAGGTCCCTTGACCTCCCAACAACTTCTCACAAGAAATGTTGTCTCGAGATGTGCTCAGGCAGTTTGGCCAGTGAAGAACAGAATGCTCAGCTGTGAACATGAACATCTGACTGCATGGAGATATGAAAGCATGGAAATCTAAAGTTCTAATCATGAAGAGTACGATCTCTTCAGCTCCAACAGCTCTTCACAATGAGGCTTGATCAGCCTACCAGCAAGGTACCTGTTGTACTTTCAGAGCAAACCAGCTGAGGGGCACAGCAAGCCTGGTTGACCCTAGAGCCCACTTGTTTCTTCAAAACTTGCAAAATTCCTACTGAGCAACATCTTCAAAGACATGAAATTGTGGAAGTAGAAGGAATTCAGGCACAACACACAAGATCAGAAGTTCTTCTTGATGTACAAACCCACTTTGCTCTCCCACATGGCATCTTCTTCCCTCTCGGAATGTGGATTGCATGGCCTATCAGGTGCTTGGGATGCTAATGGGAATCTTTGATGTCATTGTGCTAATTTAGAAAGTCTATGGAGCCTTCATTAAACAATAAAATATTATGGATTATTTTGTTATTAATTATGTTGCTTTTTGAGCCGTTGCATTAAATAACTAGACACCCATATGGAATTGGGGGAGGGGGAAGCCACAGTAGCATAAAGGAAAGGAAACCAGGGAAATGTGAAACTTTCATGTGAGATAAGAACCTCATAACACTGTTATTATATCCCTCTGCAGTCAGGCGGTCTCCTGGTTTTAATAAAATCTCATTTTCCTTAAATTTTCCCATGTGGCCAGCGTATTATGTGTGGAGTTTAATGTAGCAGGATATGATCTAAACTTAGACTCAGGTGGTCTGGGCCCTCTGGAACAGATGGGGTGGATTGTCAAACCCTGGATGGGGGGGAATATAAACAGCAATAGAAAATGTTTCCTTTTTTTTTTTTTTTTTTTCTTTTTCCAAGATCTGAAAAGACCTAAATATATCCAATTAATGATCCAGCCAGCCAGCCCAAATCAGGGACATGCACACAACCATGAAGGGGTGGGGGGTGAGGGAGGGAATATAATCAAAACTCACTTTTCTTTGTTGGAAGTACAAAAGAAATTTAAATTAAAAAAAAAATGTGTCAAGATTTTTCAAAAGATTGACTTTGAGTTTGGGGGGGTTTTTTTAATTATTTTTTAATTTGGAAGGGTATCTGGTTTTTTAAATCACTCCAGCTCTATTTTCTGCAGAAATCCTTAAGGTTTTCATTAGGATAGGGATATCACAACCATTAGGATCACTGGTCCTGATGAATTAATTTGTGTTGTCTCATACAATTCCATAAGTGGACTTCACTCATAGTTCCAAGGATGATCCTCTGTCACACAGCATCAGTCACTAGATCTTTAAGAAAGAAATATTCCTGAAATGGGATGTATTTCACTACAGAGAGACATTCTTTGCCACAGGTCCACTTGAAAGCATTGGGGTTTGTTGGTATTTGATTTGCTTATTTTATAATTAAAGAGATACACCATTAAATTGCATGTTCCTAAGAGCAACTTATCAAGAAGCATTTCCAGAGCTGATGCAGCACTGAAGCAAATTATTTGTTCTGGTTATAGAGCTTAGTCCAGCCAACTTCTTATTTTATTTGCAACTTATCCTGCCCTGTGCTCTTTCTCCACGCATTTCCAGAAGGCATAGTCACGTTGTTGCTGCAGAAGGGAGAACATAGGGGGCAGATAAACAAGACATAATGGATCTGTGGTGTCCTGCTGAGCATTGATTTAGCAATTTCTGTCCGTGGCTGTAGGCTTTCAAATATAGGATCTCACAGTCAGAGAAGACCAGGATTAACTGGCAGGACTTCCTGGATCTGTATTGACTGGTCATCCCAGTCAATATCAAAATAGCCTCCTTCACTTCTTACAGACCAGGAGATTGCTACATGGAAAAGGAGCCCACCCAGACTGTGTGTTGGGGAGGTTAGAATGAGATCATTCAGATCAGGTTGATGACTATGGGCACTAAGGAAATACCCAAGCAGACAGGTCTAGGCTGGAAAGGAAGGTAAGAAATCCAGAGCACCCAGCTGTGCCTCATCCACTCTGACCACAAAGAATTTGATAAATCAGAGAGAATTTCAACCTCTGCTATAAATCCAGCAAGATTCTGTCCTGTGTGTGAAGGTGGGGAAGTTGAGGCAAAGAATGGTTAAGTGTCAAGATCTTTGTCAGAGGACTCAGTGTTACTTTGCAATAAGATATGAAGGCTTGTGGAGGGAGTGGGTCTCCACTGGAAAACAAGAGGTATTTTCCCCAATGTCTTCTTCAGTAGCAAGGCCAACTTGAAAGCTCCCCACCTCCATTTCTTGCTCCTAAGCCTCCCTCCTGTCCTGGAGAAAACTATCACCTCCATCAGTGTGCCACTCCATACAACTGCAATAAGAGGAACCCAGATGGTGTGAAAAATAACAGCCTTAAACACTCTTCTTCAGTAATTTCCAAAAGCAGAACCACAACCTTAATAAGCAACTGTGGCTGCCACATGTCTTTTAGTGTTTTGAAGACACCAAGTGGGCAAAGGTACAAAGAGGGAAGGACTATCTCATATCACAGATAGGGGACAACAGTGTCAAGAGTGAAAGCCCAAGGCACTCATCCTGCTCCTTACAAAGCCACAATAATTATTGCAAAACAGAAACCTTTTGGTTTGAGCTAGTTTATGCCCACATTGCTCTTCTGTAATGGTCTTGGTCAGCAGCAGGCAGGACCTTTGGGAACATATCAAAAGCTATGGATATTTTACATCAGAGCTGGGAATTGCACCTTGATCTCCTAAATTGCAGCCCAAAGCATTAACCACAAGCTCATCCTCTTATATTAAAGCAGGGGAAATGTCGTCTCCCTAAGGACTTGTCTTCTGGAAAAACTCACTCCCTTTAAATTCACACTAAGTTATACTCTGGAAAAACTTTCATGTGTCAACAACTAAGCAAAATGATTAAAGATAACTCTTTTCTATTCCCCTGATTTAAAAAAAAAATCTTATCAGATAAAGACAACCTTAAAAATCCCTTTTTCCATTTCCTAAATCAATAGACACAATGGGGTATCCCAAGCCCACAGCATCACCCATCAACCTGCTGAAACAACTCATTCAGCCTCTGCTCTGATTTCAAAATACCTCTGGAAGGAAGAAAGGCTTTTTGAATGAGCACCTTTCAAACCGTGTCAAGTGAACATGAGCTTTGTAACCAAAGGGGCATTGAGCAAGACGCAACTCATCAAGACTCAGGATTGCACCGGTTAGATCTGAGGCCCAGAACGCAGTTGCTTTCCAGATATAATGCTCCAAGGGTTGCGATCAATCTCAGATAACATTGAACCCCAAGAGGAAAAATTAGTAAAAAATGGTCAACTGATCTCCCAGTCTAGCAACGGCGTAAGAGCTAATCTCCCTTAATCTAATTCAATGGACTCTACTTAACATCCCCTGCCCTTTCATTCTTCATAGGGGAATAGCAAAGGATGAAATGAGCTCCTTTCTGCTCTCTGATTCTGCAGCAGGTCATGCAGACTTTACATTCCCCCCCCGTTCCCACCCACAAGCTACCCCAAGACACTATCCTTCCACCGCCATCTAAGATTTCTCCCCAAAGCTTAATGCTGCCCACCTGGTAAATAGGAATCTCACCTCTCCTAGCCCTGCTATTGCACCCCATGCTTTGAAGTTTCCAGGAGCTAATTATATCACTTGATTTGAGCAGGAAGAATGGAATACAGCCTAGAGCAGTGTTTGCTTACGGAGTAACTCATCCTGCCTGCATGCTTGCTCCTCATCAAACATGAATGTCAACAAAACCTCACTTTCCTCTTTCATGAATTTTGAAAGAGCTCTTTCTGGTTTCTATTTTTTTTTTTCTTTTCTTTCTTTGTTTCTTCCTCCTGTTCCCCTGGGATTCTCAGGAGGGAAATGGTAGAGTTTTATTACAGAGGTCAGTACATAAGACCTATGAGTTTGATGGTCCACAGCCTTCCTGGTAGCCTTTTGACCCTATATAAAATTATTATAAAAGGCTTCCATGTGAGACCAATCATATAGCAACTCCCCATGAGAGAATATGGGCAGAATCTGCATACAGATATAAAATACAACAAAGAAAAGCAGGTATACCAATTCCTAGGAAGAAGAAAAGGGCACATTTCACTTCCAGAGACTAGGAACACACAGCTCATGTTAAACCTGTGGATGAGGACATCACTTGGACAAGACACTCTCTGAATCACACTCTAATGAGCCATAAATGACAAAAAAACTGCAAACAATCAGGCTGTGAAATTGCAAATTCTGCATCTGAATTTACCATATCTACAGTGCTGGAACTGAGTTACTCTCTGCATTTTGTTCTGCAAGGATGGTAAGAGGAGGCTGGCCGATTTCAGCTATTTACAGGATCTTATTCTGATAGATCTGAGCTGTGCTATTGTGAGAGTTTTCCAGACCTGCAGAGGAACATATTCATTCCAAATAAAAAAAAAAAAAAAAGAAAAAAAGGGTTAGGAAGACTTAGGAGACTTTATAAAATCATAACTTTTCTTTAAATCATGCCAAAGTAGGGGTTTTTTTACCTTAAAACTATCTGACAGCACCAAGATAATATTTTTACTGCACACAAAGCCCTAATTAGGAGAAGTTTCAAGCTTAAGAATTAGGTTTTTGCTTCTTATTGCTTCTTAATGTTTCTTTACTAAAAATTATCTCATCTTTATTCTTCAGTTATAACTCTCTTTCATGATAAATATCAGCAGAGTGGCTCCCCCAGCACACACACTTCTCCCATTTACTCCTTTGTTTCCATTGCCCTTTCTCTGTTTATTGATTACAGCAAGAGTCAATCTATTTTTTTTCTTATTTTTCCTTTTTTTTTTTTTTTTTTTCCAAAGGATATATACCCCTGAGCCTTACAGCCACAAAGAACAGGCATTTTGAAACTGGCCTGAGCTACACATGCTGAGTGGGCCAACAAGGATTTAATTCGAAAGCTCCTAGAATCAATACTACCCTTTGACTTGTCCTTATTTTATCCTTGTTGATAGTTGATGTCTGTTGTCAAAACTTCTGGAAGGCACCTGCTGTGATTTGCTGTACTGGTTATGGAGACTTTAATGAGCAGAGTTGTTCTTATATTTGAGATCGCCTTCAAAATCCATTATCTAGTCTCACTAGAGAGATCTTGGAAATCTTCCACATGGAGAAGCAGCCAAACACCTCCTGTTGCACTGTTTTCTCTTTTACCATTGCACTTATCCTTCCTCAGACTGGCCACTTTGTGACCCACAGCTCTCATGACCTGTCTTATCAGCCCAGGGCTTGGTCTCTACCACAGCAGCAGCAGGTCTGGGGACATGTAGCCTCCTGTATCCCTTAGGTTCCCAAAACAAACTCGTTGGTTACAGATGTTCTCGTGTTTCCCATTTGTCCAGTAGTTTTTACAGGAATATTTCAAAGAGCACCCCAAGCTGACAAGGACCCATGATCCTCATTGTTCTATCCACACGAGGAATCAAAGTGAAAGGTTTGCCCCAGGAAACATCCATCCCACTACAAAGTGGGTCTGTGCTGGAATGGAAGCAAAACCAGTCCCAGTTTGCCCATATTTTGATCTTAACTATGCCATGAGAAACCCCCAGAGTGATTTAATTTAAATAACTGCAGTGGCTGTGGATTGTTATTTGAGTAAAAGATGTCAAAATCATATCTGTTGTGTGGAAAACTTACAACAATAGCAGTAAAGTGGTAGAGAAGGTGAAGGAGGAGATACAAACTAATAAGATGTCTCTATAGGACAGAAAGTTGCAGGTATGTATAAATGTATTTCTACATAAAACATACACTTATAGATGTGTATGTATATACGTGTAGATACATATGTATATATTCACATACGCATAACAACTATGAAGAGGTATTAAAAATATGCCAAGAATATTAAAATCTACCACCCTACAAATTAACTGAGAGGGATCTAAGAAAAGATATGGTTAAAAAAAAAAAGAGACAGATACCAGTTTTATGGAAAAACAGCCACAAAAGCCCATTCCCAGCTCCTGGTCTAGTAGTCACATTGTGCTCCACATGAGCTCATGTGAGGTAAGAGGACTTACAGCCTCTCAATTCTTCATTCCCTTTATTTGGACTGAACAACCAAACCTCTGAGAAAAGCCCAAGATGAGATTGGATCTTTATCACCCTTATTCTGGCCTATAGCTCCGAGCAAACTGAGAAACCACATCCTTTCTGGCTGGTCGTTGCCCTGTTTCAACTGAGCCATAAAATCTATCACACCAACCCTGTCCATGAGCCAATCTGCTTTGTTGAATAGGTGCGTTTCATGTAATTTACCTTCTGCTTAATCATTCTCATGCACACGTTAATTGTTCTCCTACATGAGCAGGATACTAATCGGAACTCAGATAACCTCTCTATCCTACTTTACATGCTGGTTCATGCTTTGCCTTATTTTAACTGGAGCCGTTTTTAATTCCAGTTAGGAAATTGATTATTCACACTTTTATTTGCCTTCTTTAAGAAGAAAGCACAAGGAGCACGACAGGAATTGTAAATGCCTAGGTTAAGACCAGAAATGGAAATCTTGCATGTCAATGGCTGTGCGTGTACGTGTCGTGAGCACGAACAGACAGGCAGGAAAAGTGTCCTCGTCATGTCCCAAATCAATACTTGGGATGATTTTTGCAGAAAAGGTGCTGAGGCCAGGTCATGGGGGCACAGAGGATATAAGTCTTTTTAGAGTGGCAGAAGTGCTGAATGCAGACCACAGGCAAGCAGAGAAAAAAAAAGTCTCAATCCATCAGTAAAGCCTTGACAATGTCAAGGTCTGCCTTGTTTCTATGTGCAAAGCTTGTGCATGTCTCAAGGGCTCTGAAATTTAGGATAGCAGCTCAGCTTGGGACCATGGAGCCAGAATGGGAAATGGAAGTGGAGCTGTGTATTAGATGGGTCAATGG